>NW_026705477.1:300000-490163 GCF_029867415.1 Vicia villosa
ATTAATACTAAGGCTTTGCTAGCTTGTCGGACTCCCGAGGAGACCCGGACGTTGCTAGGTTGTGTCCATTCACCTTGCTTTGTGATCTCTGTCCGGTATTTTGCTAACTTGTTTATTTTTTCTTTGCAGAAGCTATGCCGGAGAAGGAGGATAATATCCTGAAACAGGCTTTGGATGCGAGGAAGAATCAGAAGAAGAAGAACCAGGGAACCGGAGCTGGAGAGAACTCAGGCTCGGCAGGCTCTCCTCACAAGACTCATGTCGACGAGAGGTCTTCCAAGAGATCTCGTCCTTCCGAGGGGGGACGTCCAGATCAGTCGAACCTAGGTCCCGGGCGCGCCTTCGTGTTGCCTCCTTGCTACAAGGATGGAGGCTATTTCGAGAAGTTCCCCTTGGTTATCTCACCGGACGAAGCTCGTCGGATCAGTGATATGGACCCCCGTCCCTTCAGAAACAGTTGGCGTGCGACAGTGCCGCCGTGATGAGGGTCTTGGGGATGGCCCAAGTGTTGGCCAGTGGAGGTTCGGGCTCGACCGAGGCCCTGAGGGAGGCCGAGGCGGCTAAGAAGGTGGCCGAGGACAAGGTGAAGGCCATGGAGACCGAGCGCAAGGAGTTGAGGAAGAAGGTCGACGCGGTCCTGAAGCAGAAAGACGCGGAGGTTGCGGCTGAGAAGAAGAAGCTGACTGACCTTCGACTTGAATGGGCTCCCTCGGCTGACGAGTCGCCGGATGTGGCAGCTCTAAAGTCTAGGGCTGAGTTTGTGGAGAAGATAGAGAGCCTGAAGATAAGTCTGGCCGACATGGCCGACGTCGGGTTCGAGCGTGCTCTTAACCAGCTGAGGCTTCTGAACCCTGGTTTGAAGGAGGATAATGTCGGGCTCTCTTCGAGGATCGTGGATGGCGTGTTGGTGCCTGAGTCCCCGGGGAGCGAAGAGTAGAAAGTGTAGTTCCGGGCCTGCGTGTCCGTCTTTCCCGGCCTGCGTGCCATTTTTTTTTTGTTGGGCTATGCCCGGATAATTTTTGGGGCCTGCGTGCCCGGCAATGATTGTAACTTTTGACATCGCCGGCCAATTTGGTCGGCAGCCTTAATGTTCTGTAGCTTCGCTTGTCTATATTCGTTTACTCGCTCCTTTAAAGTATTATCGTTGTATGCGCGTATTTTGATAACACTTCTCGGTGCTCGGAAACCGGGGTGTTTCTTCCATACTTAGGATTTTTTCGCTTTTAGCCGGCTACGCTCGGGTACGCCGGGGATCTGCTTATGTCTGAATTTTACTGTCGCATGTTTGCATTGCTGTGTTTTGATGATTATGGGATCCGCTCGGGTATTCCGGGGACCTATCTGATGATTAGAATTTTGAGTAAGGACGATGCTCGGGTTAGATAGATTGCCCGGGCGTGTTGAGTACGGTCCGGGTGCGCAAAGCAGGTGTGCGCTTTTAGCGGGTACGAGACCATGTTTATGGCCAAGTTCTCGCGGCGTGAACGATCCCATCGCGAGCTGGGGTTCTGCCAATCAGGTACTTCCGCGGAGGGTCTAGGTGTAGAGTCTTCCGCGTGGTCGGTTTTCCCATTTCGTGGGAGGATCCGACCGTTGCTGTCGTGGAGTTCCCGTGTTCGTACCGATGACGCGGGTTCCTTCCCTGCTTGCACTTGTGCGGGATGCAGGTCTCCGGGGGTGTTAGGTCGAGTCTAACTGTGATAACGTCTGAGTTTTTCAGCGTTCCAAGGCCGAGCAAGTTTTACTCCGAGGAGATCTTCAAGGTAGTAGGCGCCGTTCTCGGTTTTATCGTAAACTCGGTATGGGCCTTCCCAGTTCGGGGCTAGTTTACCCTCGCGCGAATCTTTCATATTTCTGCGGAGCACTAGGGCGCCGACTTCGAATTCGCGCTTGGTGACTTTGGTGTTGTAGCGGAGAGCTATCTGTTGTTTTAATTTTGCTTCTCGGAGGGAAGATCCCGTGCGGATCTCCTCGACCATGTCGAGTTCTTCCCTCATAGCTTCGTCATTGAGCTCTTCTTCGAGGGGTGCCTCGGTGCGCCGAGAAGGCTCTCGGATTTCCACGGGGATCACGGCTTCGGTGCCGTAGGTTAATCTGAATGGGGTCTCACCTGTGCTCGAATGGGGGGTTGTTCGGTATGCCCAGAGTACACTATGAAGTTCTTCGACCCAAGCTTTCTTGGCTTCGCCGAGCCTTCTCTTTAGTCCCCGGAGGATGACTCGGTTAGCCGCCTCGGCCTGCCCGTTCGTCTGAGGATGCTCAACCGAGGTGAAGTGTTGTTTCGTGCCGAGCTTGGCCACAAACTCTTGAAACTTTCTATCGGTGAACTGGGTGCCGTTGTCGGTGATTATGGCTTGAGGCACCCCGAATCGGGCGAGTATGTTTCGTTTGTAGAAACGGAGCACGTTTTGAGACGTGATTTTGGCGAGCGCCTCGGCTTCTATCCATTTCGTGAAGTAGTCGACGGCGACCACTAGATATTTATTCTGGTATGAGCCGACCGGGAATGGTCCGAGGAGGTCCATTCCCCAGGTGGAGAAAGGCCATGGTGACGATAGAGATTTAAGCTCGTTAGGGGGAGCCAGGTGCATGTCGGCGTGACGCTGGCATTTGTCGCATTTACGGACATGCTCTTTGGCATCTTGTTGCATGGTCGGCCAGTAGTAGCCGGCTCTGAGGGCTTTTCTCGCGAGTGATCGGCCGCCGAGATGCTGGCCATTGATCCCTTCATGGAGTTCTTGGAGTATCTCGGATGCCTGGGATGTGTCGACACACTTGAGGAGAGGGATGGAGAAGCCCCGTCGGTATAGTTTGTTCTCGATGACCGTGTACGAACAGGCTCGTCTCTTGATAGTTGATGCTTCCTTCGCGCCGGTGGGCAGTTCGTCCTTGGTGAGGAAGTTATACACCGGGGTCATCCAGCAATGGTCGTCCCCGATGGCGAACACTTGAAGAGTCTGAGCGTTTTTGCTTATACTTGGTCTCGGCAAGATCTCTTGGATTACCGACTTGTTTCCACCTTTCTTTCTTGTACTCGCAAGTTTGGACAGTATGTCGGCTCTAGAGTTGTGCTCCCGGGGAATGTGCTCGACATTAACCTTTGAAAATTTACACATTTTCTCCTTGACGAGAGTGAGATACTCGGCCAGCGTGTCGTTCTTTGCCTGGTAATCGCCGCTGACTTGGGATGCGACGAGTTGGGAGTCGGTATAGACCATGACTTCGCGAGCACCTACATCCTCGGCCAGGCGTAGGCCTGCTAGGAGGGCCTCGTACTCCGCCTGGTTGTTTGACGTGGCGAAAGACAAGACCAAGGATACTTCGATGACGAGTCCCTCGTCATTTTCCAGGATTATTCCGGCTCCGCTTCCCGAGCTACTCGAGGCTCCATCTACGTAGATGGTCCATTTGTTTTCGGTGGGGCCCGGGTAGTTAGCAATTGAGGTCATCTCGGCAACAAAGTCGGCGAGCGCCTGAGCTTTAAGCGCCTTTCTTCCCTCGTATTGGATATTGAATTCGGATAGCTCGAGGGACCATCGTAGCATCCTTCCGGCCATGTCTGGTCGGCTGAGGAGTTTCTTAATCGGTTGGTCCGTCCGAACGACTATGGTGTGAGCGAGGAAATAGTGTCTCAGTCTTCTGGCGGCTGTTATCAGGGCCAGCGCAACTTTCTCAATCTGCTGATATCGCACCTCGGGCCCTTGTAGGGCTTTGCTCGTGAAGTATACGGGCTTCTGCCCGTCTTCTATTTCTCGGATTAAGGCGGCGCTGGCCGCCTCGTTCGAGACAGCCAGGTAGAGATATAGGATCTCGTTGTTGTCTGGTCGGGATAGGACGGGCGGTTTGGAAAGTATCTGTTTGAGGTGTGATAACGCTCGTTCGCACTCCTCGGACCATTCGAAGGCTGCCTCTTTTCGAAGCAACTTGAAGAATGGGAGGGCATGTTGGGCGGATTTGGCGACGAAGCGGGATAGTGCTGTGAGCATCCCATTTAGTACCTGGATAGATTTTTTATTGCTAGGGGTAGGAAGTTCCGATAATGCTCGGCATTTATCTGGGTTGGCTTCTATTCCTCGTTCGGTTAGGTAAAATCCGAGGAATTTGCCTGCCCGTACCCCGAAGGTGCATTTTTCTGGGTTAAAACGCATTTTGCACGATCTGGCTTGCTCGAACACTCGTTCAAGATGTGCCGTATGGTCGTCGTCTTCACGAGATTTGACGATCATGTCGTCCATGTATACCTCGAGGGTGTCGCCGATCTCTCCTCGGAAGACCTTGTTCATCATCCGCTGGTAAGTGGCTCCGGCGTTTTTGAGTCCGAAGGGCATTACATTGTAGTAATAATTGCCCGATTCGGTCATGAACGCCGTGCACTGCTTGTCGCATCTCGCCATGGGAATTTGATTGTAACCTGAATAAGCGTCCATAAAGGACAATAATTTATAACCGGCCGAGTTGTCGACCAGTCTATCAATATTAGGTAACGGGTATGCATCTTTGGGGCATGCCCGGTTAACATCAGTATAATCAACACACATTCTCCATTTTCCATTAGATTTTTTAACTAGTACAACGTTTGAGAGCCAAGTTGAATACTTGGCCTCGGAAATAAAATTTGCCTCTAGGAGGTCTTTTACAGCTTTCTCGGCAGCCTCCGCTTTCTCGGGGGACTGCCGACGCCTACGTTGAACTACTGCTTTTGCGGTCGGATTGATGGAGAGTGTGTGACAGGCGACCTCAGGGTCGAGTCCGGGCATCTCTGCTGCGCTCCAGGCGAACAAGTCGGCGTTGTTCCTCAGACAAGCTATGAGCTGCTTCCTCGGTGTGTCCGGGATGTCCTTGCCGATTTTCACAGTCTTGTCGGGTTCGTGACCCAGAGGAATGAGCTCGAATTCCCCGTCTGGAATGGGCCGGATGGGGTGATCTGCCTTGGGCTGTGGATCTTCGGCGTTCTTTAGCTCTTCTTCTGTGAAACGAGCGTCGAGGTCGACCGAGTTGAGGTCCGCAGTCGTCTGCCGATCTCCAGGGCGAGATTCATCTTCAGCTCTTGCCTTTTTGTTGGAGTTGGAGGGCGGGGGAATCAGCTCCAGTCCTTTTACTGATGCGTCGAATATCCTCCGAGCAGCTTCGATATCGGCATTGACGGTGACTACTCGTCCCCTCTTCGTGTAGAACTTCATCTTTAAGTGGACGGTCGAAGGAACGGCAGTGAGTTCGGCTAGAGTGGGACGCCCGATGATGCAGTTGTAGAGGGTCTTGCAGTCTATCACCAAAAACCGTGTCTTGACCTGCCTGGAGGCTTCTCCCTCCCCGAAGGAGACGAGCAGTTCGACATAACCCCATGGCTTTGTGGTTGTTCCGTTGAATCCTTGGAGGTCGGAGCCCACGTAAGGGGTGAGATGCGAGTCGTCCAGCTGTAAGGTTTGGAAAAGGTGGGAGTACATGATGTCGACCGAGCTTCCCTCATCGACCAGAATCCGACGGACGTCGAAATTCGCCATCCTTGCTCGCACGAGCAGTGGGATTGTGGCGTTTGGGGCTCCGCCGGGTAGCTCCTCCAGATAGAAGGTGATCGGCTCTGACCTTCCTTTAAACCTCCTCAGGGTTGGGGTCATATCCGAGGTGGCGCTGATCAACTCGTCGAACTTCCTTTTCACTGAGCCGATCGTGAGGGAGCCAGAGTCCCCGCCGTTGGTTATGAGCATTGCTGTCGGGAAGCCTTCCCAGACGCTGAGAGCAGAGGTCACTCCGACCGAGGGTATGAAGTCCTCGGGTCGAGTGATGGACAGCGCCACCTGCAGCGGTCTGGCGTTCGGTGACTCGCCCTCGTCAGAGCTCCGACGATCCTTCTTTTTGGGGGGGTCCCCTTTCCTTGTGTATTTAGAAAGGTGACCCTCTTTGATTAGTGTCTCGATGACGTCCTTCAGGTGAATTCACTCGTCCGTCAAGTGCCCCTGGCTCTTGTGATACTTGCAGTATTTGGACTTGTCGGTCCCCGGCCGGGTGGGATTCGGCTTTGGTGGTCTGATGTTGGAGTTTCTGAACTCGGCATTTATGCACTCGGCCAGGATCTTCTCCCGAGAAACTTTCAAGGGGGTGTAGTCGTTGAAGTGTCCCGCCGGCCCTCTGCGGTCCTTCATGTCGCGGGATCTGTCGTCCCTCTTTCTTTCGTCTGCTCGGGGCGCGATAGACAGGTCTTGGTTCGAGCTCCGAGCAACAGGGTTTCCCCTTGACGCTTTGACTGCGGCCGCTTCACCTTCCTCGAAGGAGATGAAGGCCTAGGCCCTTTTCAAGATGGCGTTCATAGATCGCATTTTTTCGATCTTTATTGCTTTCCTGAATTCACTGCCGGGGAGGAGTCCCCGTTCGAGGAGATACCTTTTCATGTAGTCGGTAGTCTCCACTTGGACGGCTTCCTTGTTGAATCTGTCGAGGTAGTCTCGGAGAGGTTCGTTGGTCCCTTGGACCACAGCTTCGAGGTTAGCCTCTGATTTCGGTTGACGGCGGGAAGCAGTGAAGTGACTCAGAAAGAGTTCCTTGAGCTCGGCCCAAGACGTGATGGAGTTAGGGGGGAGATTCCTGTACCAGGTCATTGCCCCCTTCCGGAGCGTGGTCGGGAAGATCCGGCATTTGATGGAGCCGTGGACGACGTGATACTCCATGACGGCCTCCAGGTTTCTGATGTGATCGTCGGGATCTGTAGTCCCGTCGTACGCATCCAAAGTCGGGGGTTTTTCCATTCCTCGGGGAAGGCGGGCTCTTCTAATGCTTTCGGACAAGGGGCTGCGGAATTCTTCCTCGTCGCTGGCACTCGGAGAGATCGAGCGTGTGTTGCGCCGGGCGGGTTCCTCCTTGCGAGGTTTCCTCCCTTTCCTGGCGAGCCTTCTTTCCTCTCTGTCGGGAGAAGGGCTCTCCTCGTCTGCGGGCTCAGGCTTCCGATTTTTCCTGCTCTTTCGCAGAGGGGAGCGCGAGTAGGACCTCTGGCGGCGGGATCTTTTCGGTGGAGATCGAGAGGAGGACGGTGAGCGTCGGCGAGTCCTCCTAGGCGGGGAGCGCGAAGAGGAGGAACGCGACCGACGGTGCCTCCGCGGGGGAGAGCGGTGACGATGCCTCTTCTCCAGTTTCTCAATCCGTTCGCCCTGGAGTCGGATGAGGCGGTTGGTCCGCTGCAGCTCTTTGAGGATGACGAGGGCTGAGGGGTCGGTTTCCCCACGGGCATCTGTAGCATCCCGAGTTTGCCGATGGTGAGTTCTCGGTCTCTCACGGGAACGGGTGGAGGAGGAGGCAGTCTGCCCGTCCCTGTGGTCGGTCTCGTGTTGGACGCGAGTCAGCGGTTGTTCAGGCTGGGTTTGGATCAACTCGGCGTTCCGATCGTTCCGAGCTGTGTCCTCTCCGTTGTTCGGAGGCTGGAGCTGCTCGGCATCATCATTCTGAGCCTGCTCGACGTGTTGAGGTGGTGGTCTTCTGACGGATTGGGGGGTCTCATGACCTGTCCTCCCATTCCTTTCAGTAGAGTGTCGTCGACCTCCCCGTCGATGCAGAGCCTGGCTGGATTCCTCGATCATATCCGCAAGACGGAAAGGATCGGGGGTCGGGACGAGGACAGTGCTGTTGTTGTTACCGGCCATGACGATCGAAGGATGGATTAGCTTTGATCTTCGTTTCTTTAAAGATGGGGAAGCTTGTTTCCCACAGACGGCGCCACTGATCGTACCTGATCAGAAGAATCGTCAAGGCCTGCTCGGATGCTGGTCTTCGTAAAGTGAGAGGGGGGGTGTACCTGCAAGGTACTCCGATGCCAAAGTGAGTAGATGAGCAAAGGAGAGCAAGTACTAGCTAAGGTTAGAAGAGAATTGAATACCTGACCCTCTGGTTAAAGAGGGTATTTATAGCCCCCAGCGCTGGGCCATGATCTCGCTATTGGGTTGGATTCCCAAGCCCAAATAGGAGACTGCCAGGTTTCCTGAGCGGAAATATCGGAGGTGCGTGTATGCCCTCTGTCCTGGTTAACCGCTCCGAAGTTCAAGGGAGGACGCGGTCTTTTAGGAGCCACGCGGGGTCCGTACTACACGGAGGGTTGGGTATGAAGGAGCCCTGCGCGGAGCAGGGTCCTCGGCAGTGAGCGACGCTCGGGAGTAACGCCGTATCCGAGCGTCTACTTGTACGGGGAACGCGTGATCTTGCTGGGTGCCCTGTGACCTAGCCGAGGATGACATCATGCCGAGCGTGCCTTAGACGGGCATCTCGGGCTTGAGACTGGGCCGTGGATGATTATTGGACCCTTGGGGTTTCGCTGGGCCGAAACCATGTTGGGCCCAACCTTTGGGTCAGTCCAGAACACCACTAATCTATAATCTATCATATCTTGAAAATATTTTGGAACATGTTTAGAATTGACATGAAAAAAGAAAAAATATTTTGATCAATTTTATTGTTTGGCATCTCTACCACGTAGTTCTGATCTCTATGGGTAAATCTCATTCCGAATTTATAAATTTTAGAGTGTATTTGGATGAGGTAATTGGAAATTTTAAAGGAATTTGAAATTCAAAGCAATTCAAATGATTCAATTGAAATCCATTCATTTTAAATTATTTTGTTTAGATGGAGTATTAAGGTAATTCATTGTTAGATTTTTGGAATCATTTTTTATAAAATATAAATTTTTTTAACCAAATTAAAAAAATTGAAAAATAGGGACAAAATTGTAATTTTTAAAAAATCGAAGGACCAAATTGTAAAATTTAAAAATTATTAAGGACCAATTTGCAATTTTTAAAAAAAATTAGGGTCAATTTTGTAATTTTGGAAAAGGTTTAAATGCACCTTTGGTCCTTGTAAGTTAGCGAGTTTTTGATTTTCATCCCTGTAAAATTTTTTTTTTTGTCTGAGTCCCTATATTTCACTTTCGCGTTTGTTTTAGTCCCTAAAATCAAAATCCGCAGGAAAATTCGCAGGAAAACCTGCAGATTTTCCTGCAGATTTTGGCTTTAGGGACTAAACCGCAAGCAAAAAGTAAGATATAGGGACTCATACCAACAAAAAAAACTTACAGGGGTGAAAATCAAAAACTCGCTAACTTACAGGGACCAAACGTGCATTTAAGCCTTTTGGAAAATATGAGGACCAATTTGCAAAATTTGAAGAAATAATAGTAACAAATACATCTTATGGAGTATGAAGGAATTTTAAATTCTTTGGTTTTTTATGTCATTTCAAAATGATTAAATTTAACTTAGATAAAATACTCCATAAATTTCCATCATTTTAACAATTCTTCATTTTTGTATCCAAACAATAAATTTTGTGCAAATCATATTGAATTTCCTCAAAACATTACATTTCCTCAAAATTTT
This sequence comes from Vicia villosa, assembly GCF_029867415.1. Classification (NCBI taxonomy): domain Eukaryota; kingdom Viridiplantae; phylum Streptophyta; class Magnoliopsida; order Fabales; family Fabaceae; genus Vicia; species Vicia villosa. The sequence continues at coordinate 309,357 of NW_026705477.1, forward strand.
GTGCCCCGATTTTCGATATTTATTTTATTACGTAGTTATTTGGTGTATTTGGTGCTTAAACTGATATTTTAATTATTATTATATTAGTTAATAATTATTTATAAGTAGTAAAATGATTAATTAGTTATTTGGGCCAAGTAGTGATTAGTAATTGGGAGGGTGTGTATAGTAAGCCCATTAGCAAATTAAGGATTAGTAGGAGATTAATAAAATAAGGAAAAAATTAGAAGGAATAGTTTCTTTTGGCAAAATTGTGAAGAACGTAGAAACAGAAAAAAAGGCTAGGGCAAGAGAGAAAGGAGACTTCCACCATTGTTGAAGGATCAAAGCTCAATCCTAAGGTAAGGGGGAGAATGGGTTCTTTAAATGGTGATTACAACATGAGAGGGTAGTGAGGGTTCCTTTCCCTCTTTAGGTTTCACAATTGATATGTTTGATCCCTTCTTTGATGTGTGAATTGATTTGACTTGTATGTTGTTCTTCATGACTAATGAGCATTGTATAATTGTGGACGAAATTCTGTTTGGATTGATGAATTATGGTGTGGTTTTGGATGTTGGTTGAGTTGTTGTTGTGTTCATAAGAGGAACTGAATCTGAATGTAAAACTGTCCAATTTGATGAGTAGGAATTGAGTTGTTATCATGTTAAAATTGATGTAGCATAACAGGTTAATGAATATAGACGAAAGGTGTGAGTTAATAGGTGAAAATATGATGTTTCGGACCTGAAATCGCAGACTGGAAGTGATGAAAACGAGTGAGAACGAACTGGTGCGAGTGCAGACTTGGATAGACAGTTTTCCTGTCAGTTTGCGTATGGTACGCATATGGGTTGGGGCCATACGCGTATGAGGGACACACCTAGGGGGCTATACGCGTATGATACGCAGCCCTGTCCCAGCATAGTACAACCTCCTGGTGGAATGCGTATGGTACGCGTATGGAAGAGAGGTCATACACGTATGAGAAGGTGATACGCGTATGGAGGAGTTTTTAGTGTAAATCTGATTCTGGTGATACGCATGTGGGAAGGGGGTATACGCGTATGGCTTAGCTGTATGCGTATGGTTACGCTAGTAGGCAGAATTTTCCATTTTTGTGATTTTCTACTGATTTTTGAGTGAGATGAATACCTTTATGAGTTCCTTAAAATTGTAGGACTTAGGTAAACACAGAGAGACTGTAACAGTTATGCTTTGGACATAAAATATTGTGATAAGTTGGTGTTGATTGTTGTGAATGTAACTACAAGATAATGAAATTATAGTTGTACGTTGTTGAGTTGGTTGATAGCCTAAATGGCAATGAGTTGAAGGCTGAAGCCTTGTGATGTTGAATTGTGTTGATTGGATGTCCATATTGCATACATATGTCGTTGAGGGCTTATGCTCTGTTGTTGACCTGTATTGGCATTGTTGAAGGCTTATGCCTTGTTATTGCCTCTAAGATAATGGCAACTGTTGAGGGCTTATGCTCTGTTGGTACCACATGCATGTAGAGTTGATAGTTGCATTTTCATTCATTTGACTCATTGTAAATGTCATGTATTGATGTTGTTGTGTGAATGATGGTGTGAGAATCGGTTTATGTTTGTGTTTGTGCGTGGTGTAGATACTACTCCTTAACCATGTGATATTTCACTGTATATTTATTGAATGTAATTCTCACCCCTTTTCTGTTGTTGTGTTTGTGCTTCTTCGGGAGTACAGATAACCAGGTACCAGAGTAGTGCTTGGATTTTTGAGTGTTACCTGATCGAGTCTTAGGAGTCACTATGATACGTAACACGGGGATGTTGGGATACGCCATGTTTTGTTTTCTTTTCAGTTAAATGTTAAATTGTTACGTATCTTGATTTTGACATTATTGTTGGACCACCTGTTTAGTGGATATGATTTATTTGTTGGGGCTGTTGTGCCAAGAGAACTAATAAGCTGTTTGAATTCCGCTGCAGTATTAGAAATTCTATTTTTAATGAAAAACTATTGAGTACGGTGATGTTTTGTGAATTGTTTAGAAGATGTGACATCCTACTTGCATTACTCTGATTATTTATGTATTTACAATTCGTTTATTTTCCATATGGGAAAGTGGGGTGTTACAGTTAGCGTGCCCAGATGATCTCTGGTTATGAGGAGATCGTCTTTCATACGTGCTAGGTAGATGGGCAAAAGAGGAAATATGGCATCTATTTGCTCGAGCGAATAGGCCAATGCTTATCGGTGTTTTTATGCTTATGAGTGGATTGGGCCAATTCTGATAATTGGGCTGGTCCGAAACAGGAGATCCCCAAGTCGTTGCTTTCGGGCGTGGGAGTAATGACTTAAGGTTAACTTACAATAGTGACGGGGAGACTTGGCGAGGAAGAGGCGCTTCTCTTGAGCGAAATGAAATGATGTAGCATTGTGATTGGTGGACAAGGAGGTGAGTAGTTGGCTAAATGTGAGAAGCTGGTGTGTGTGTGCTCGCCTCGAGCCTTATGCTGCATTTAATGCGTAATGATGGCTAGTCTAGCCTCTAGGGTCTTTAGGGTTTAATGATGATTTTCCCTCTTCCCGAGATGAGCGTGCAAGTCACAAGAGGGCCTCAAGTGTCTATAAATACTTGAAGTGTCCCCTCATTTGAACTTTTACATTCTCTCTCCTCACTCTTCAGCTTTCAATGATCGCTTGCCCTCGTCGCGACCGCCGCTGCAGACTCTTCGTTTTCCTTCAACATTACAGTCTTTTTTCCCATTCCAAGTAAGTTTTCTTTATGATTTACTCCGTTTTATTGCATTTTCTGTATTTTGCTTAGAATTGCATGTGGCTAGGATAAATTAGGACGACTGATAGGATTTTTCGGTGAGATGTTGGTTGTTCACAGTGGTGATGCTAAAATCTTCATCGTCACCGATGAGGGTTTAGTATGATTATGTGTTATCTTCATCGTGAGTAGCGCTCTACGCCTAAGGCTTTCTGGTTCTAGTTAAAGTTTTATCTTTTCTAGAAAACTGCGTGGGTTTTCTAAGGAAGTTCGATGAGTTTTCCGATGGAGCTTCAACCAGCATCTGGGTTTGCCAAGTCCTTCATTTGCTATTCACTTTGGGGATGTCAGGCACCTCATCTTGAGTTGTGATTGTCGGTACCCTCGCTAAGGGAGTTAGTCGTCTTCTCTTCGAGTAGGGGTATGTGTAACGCTCTAGACTGCTTTTGGGATTATCGACTGGCCCCACAAACCAACACAGGTCTTTTCAGCATACTTTGACCTCGCTCACACGCTTTTAGGGAAACTTCCTAGAAGGGTCACCCATCCCAAAATTGCTCCAAGTTAAGCACGCTTAACTATGGAGTTCTTATGGAACGGGCTACCAAAAAGAAGATCCATTTTGTTGGTATAGGTAGTACCTATCAATCCTTATATGCACTCCTTCAACCATGCAGTCCCATACTTGCATGACCTTAGAATCCCACTCATTATAATATGGCGACCACCCTTGCCCTCTTCATCCTCAGGTGTTACATGTCCACCAGCTTCCGCATGGTTCGTCCTCAAACCACATCGTACTGAGAGATGTATGGCTCTAATACCATTTGTAATGCCCCAAACTTCTTTTGGGATGACCGACTGAACCCACAAACCAACACAGGTCTTTTCAGCATGCTTTGACCTCGCTCACATGCTTTATGGGAAACTTCTTAGAAGGTCACCCATCCTTATATTGCTCCAAGTCAAGCATGCTTAATTGAAGAGTTCTTATGGAACAGGCTCCCGAAAAGAAGATGCATCTTGTTAGTATAGGTAGTACCCATCAATCCTTATAAGTTTTTCTTCAACCATGCAGTCCCATACCTGCACGGCCTCAGGATCCCTCTCATTCCGATGTGAAGGATAGAAAAACACTTAGAAAGGGGGGGTTTGAATAAGTGTGACTTTAAAAACTCTTAAGATAAAAACAATTGCACAATGATTTTTATCCTGGTTCGTTGTTAACGAAACTACTCCAGTCCACCCCCTTAGAGTGATTTACCTCACCTGAGGATTTAATCCACTAATCAATCTTGATTACAATGGTTTTCCACTTAGATACCCTCTAAGTCTTCTAGAGTATTCTGATCACAACCTGATCACTCTAGGAAATCAATGCTTATATACCCTCTAAGACTTCTAGAGAATTCGATCACAACTTGATCTTCTCTAGTACCTTTACAAATGAATGTAAACTAATTCTTACAAGAGTATTACAATGCTTCTTAATAAGCTATAATCACAACTGTGATATTTCTCTTAAGTTCTAAGCTTTATCTCACTAAGATATTACAACAGTAATGAAGTGAGGTTGAAGATGAAGTTTGAGAGCTTTTGAATTTGACAACGTTTCTGTATTTTGCGCAAGTGTGTTATATTCAGCTTCTCATCAGAACTTCTATTTATAGGCGTTTTGAGAAGATGACCGTTGGGAGCATTTAATGCGTTGCGTGATCCGTACAGCATTGCATTTAATGTTTCACTATTTTGTTAACTATCTCGAGCCTTGCTTTTCCTGCTTTAACTGACTTTGCCTTTAATAGCTTCTAACGTTCCTTTTGTCAGTCGGTGTAGCCTGCCATCTTGTACTTGCTTCTGATCTGATCTTTGTAGATACAACGTTTGAATTAATTAGAGTCAAACAGCTTGGTGCAGAGCATCTTCTTGTATTCTGACTTTGAAGTGCTTCTAGCGTGATACCATAAGAACTTCAGTGCTTCTGCTTCTGATCTCAAGTTCTTCTGATGCTTCAATAGACCATGTTCTGATTCTGCTTGACCATCTTCTGATGTCTTGCGAGAGCATGTTCTGATGTTGCATAGTGAACCTTCTGAGTCAGTGCTTCTTGCGCTGAATTGTGCATACTCATCATATATTTCCTGAAATGGAAAATGCATAGGATTAGAGTACCACATTGTCTTATACAAAATTCATATACATTGTTATCATCAAAACTAAGAATATTGATCAGAACAATTCTTGTTCTAACAATCTCCCCCTTTTTGATGATGACAAAAACATATATAATTGATATGAATTTGCAATCAGAATATCAGATGACTAAAGACAATTACACAGTTATAGCATAAGCATATAAACATAGTGTGAATATGTCTCCCCCTGAGATTAACAATCTCGCCCTGAAATAAATACTGGAAGAATTTATAAATAAAAGACTTCCCTGAGTATTTTCCATTTCAGTCGAGACATTCACATTTTCCTAGAACTTCAGAACATTCAGTTTCTGCTTCTTGCTTCCATAGGACAGCTTCAAAGCTTTGAATTTCTTCTTGAGTCATTGCATGCTTGATTGTATCAGAACATTCTTGAATGTAACAGAGCATCATCAGAGCATCTTTACATCCTGAAATGTTTCAGAACAAACTATACGACAAAAAGTCAGAGCATGAATGAGTCAGAACATTCTTTTAAGAAGGAACATGTATCAGAGCAAAAACTCTGGTAAGTTCTTAAACAGAATGTGTATCAGAACATATAAGGGATAAGAATGTGTTAGAGCATATTCTGCCACGAGAATATCAGAACATTCTTCCTTCTTGCTTCTGATCTTGAAGCTTCATAGCACTAAGCTTGCTTCAATTCCAAGATTATGCTTCTTTACAGAATTGCTTTTCCCCATGTATTTGCTTCTCATGTTGAGCTTTTCCCGAATATCTTCAATCCTGCAAAAATCTCAAAGACATAGAACTTGCAAATATTGTTAGAAATGTTGAGACTTACTCCCTGCAACTGATATAATAAATCAAATCAATTATCACGTTTTCTCCCCCTTTTTGTCATAACATCAAAAAGCATTTAAAAGATTCAGATGAAAAACAAACAATATGAGAGAAGATAAGATTTCATTGATTCATCAAAAAATATTAGAAGATACAGAAAAGGGAGAAGCAGATGCAAGAAACATATGCATGAAACAAGAAACAACTAAGACCAAAGGACTACGACTAGCCTAGCTTAGAAACTATCTTGGCCAGAAGGTCTTGAATCTCATAAGTGCTTTCAGTCTGCTTCTTCATGAAGGTTCTGAATTCCTCATGCATTTCCTCATGCTTATCCAAACTAGAAGCAATATCAGCTTGATTCTGTTGAATAGCCTTCACAACGTTCACCAGAACAGAAGGTCCAGTAGAAGAAGCTTCACAGCTATCGTTCAGAGGAACAGCATGCTCAACAGCAGCATCTATCATGAGAACATCATCTTGATTTTCCTGAACAGGAAGTTTCTCAGCAGGATGATTCTCAGCACTTTGTTTCTCAGCACCAGCTTCTGACATAGAAGCATCTTCAGCATATTCTGGTGCAGGAAGATCAGAATCTTCATTCTCAAGAGCCTGAAGAATCTCAGCCAGATTCCTTGGAGGTGTAGGAGCAGCAACTTCTGATGGATACTCAACCTCAGGAATAACCATGTTAGGTGCCTTCTTAGAAGGATTCTCCCTCAGCCAGTTGAATGGCCATTGAAAGTCTCCAGTCAGAACAGAATATGGGGGCTTCCACACGACCATGGCAAGACAAGGCGCTTGGTCAGACACATCTTCTGCAAGCTCATCAAGAAACTCTTTTTCTTCAAGACAATACATGCCCTTGAGATGACTGACCCAGAATTCTTCATAGGATCTTAGAAATCCAAGATGACCTGGAGCTTCTGCTACACACGCCTTCTGAAGCTTCAGAAACTCAGAGTTCATCTTTCTTCTGAAAATCCTCCAGAGATTTCTCAATTCAACATCATCCATCTTGGCATGATGTGCTGCCTTCAATGTCTCTAAACCTGTCTCCATTTTCAGATTTAATAATTCAAAATGTACACCAACAGAAAATTCCCGACAGGATTTGAGTCTGGTGACAGCAGAATTTTGGTTCAAAAGGAAGTAGGGTTGAGGTTCTCTATCAAGAGAGAGATATGAATCTACTTCTTCTAACTCAGCGTCTAGCACCACAAGCTCAGGTTCAGGACGGGGTTTAGGAGTGAAATTGCAGTCACGAAACAACTGTTCTAATGAATCAGAATTTGGAGATTCTGATATGGTAGGATTATTTTGAGTGGGGGACGAGATTGGCTCATAGTTTGAGTGAGGTGGAGGTTGAGAAGTGGATATATTTGTATGAGGGGGAATGAGAGTTTGAAGGGGTTGAATATCTAGAACGGGTGTATTAATGGGATGGTCAGAAGCAGTATTGGTTATGGGTGAAGGAGGAGGGGTGAGAACTTTGATAGTTTGAGGTGGTTCAACAGGGGCTGTTTGTGGTTGATTTTCTGGTTGAGAAGGTTGAGGAACTTCTGTTGGTACAGATTCTGAATTTAAAACAGAAACAGAGTTAGGTTCAGAAACATGAATACCTGAAGAGATCTTCTTCTGAGGCCTTTCAGAAACAGCTTCCATAGCCTTTCGCTTCTTCTTCTCAGAAACAGCCTTTATCTTTTCTAGAGCAAGTTCTCTCTTTCTGGCAACTTCCTTCTCTTCTTCTTCCTTATTCACTTCCTCTTGAATCACTTCTTCTGACCTCTTTTCAGCATCTTCTTGTTGTATATTCTCAACTTCAACAACAACATTTTCATCAACTTCTGCAGCAGCTTCTTCTTGATTTTCTTTTTCCTCATTGACAGAAGGAAGATCATGCTTGCGCTTTGTTCTTCTTTCCTTATGATGAATAACTTCTGGGGCAACTTCTGGAACATCTTCTGATACTTCAGCCTTGGAAGTAGAATGCTTCTGACGACTTACTCCAGCAGGAGCATCATTAGCACTACCCTTCTCGAGAGTCTTACGATACTTAACCTAACCTTCTAAAAGTTCTTTACTGAAAAACGTTTCAAACTCAGCTAGAACAGGACCTCTTCTGATTCTGATTCCAGGAATAGGTTGAGGAGCATGTTCAACAGGTTGAATAAGATTCATTTTTCTCAAGGTGTTAGCATTCAAGATGCTTCCAGTGACAGTGACAAGATCCTTGATGACACCATCAGATTCCAGTTTTTCAACCATCTTGGTTTGAACCAGAATATTGGTAATGATTCTTCCAAAAGGAATAACATTGCCTTTCTTAGTTTTGTTCTGATCTCTAGAGTCTCTTACAGCATTCCACATATGATTGAAAATGATGTAAGGAACATCAACCTTCTTCTGAGTACCAATACAATACATGATGTATTGTTGGTATTTGTTTATGAAGTTTGGTGAACAGGTTGATTTTGTGTGATAGAAACACCCTAGAAGAATCTTTGTCCACACTTTGTAAATGTCCTTCAAATCCTTGACATTCTTGGTTTTTGTCACATATGGGTATAGTTCAGCAAGAACATCTGCCCAGTTTGCTCTACGAGAAAGTTCATAAGCGCCAACAGGCTCTTTCAAATCAAACAGAATTCTCAGAGTATCTTCAGTAATGGCGAAGAATCTTCCATGAACAAAAGATACAACAGCTTTAGGGATGACGAAAGCATAAGCCCAGAACTCTTTTACCAAGTCAGGGTAGACTGGTCCACAGAACTCATGAAACAACAATGACCATCCTTGAAAGACCATATTATCTTTAACATGAAACTCATGTTCTTCAAGGTTATCAAAATCAACCATCAACTCACAAATAACTTCTAAATCTTCCATAGGAATCGAACACGTGACCGGTGGAAAGAATAGTTGTTCTTCTTCTTGTTGATGTTGTTGAGGAGGAGATGAAGAATCAGCAATATGTGATGAAGAAGCAACCATTTTCACACTACTGAGATTTCTGGGTTTCTTTCTTTTAGGGTAAGAAAATAGGGCAAAAAGGTTGCAGAAGTGCATAAACAGGAGAGAGAAGGAATGCGTAAAAGAGAAAATGTTATGATGAGAGATGTATATATAGAGACGGATTTGAAAAAGAATGCAATGAAATTATGAGAATGAACAGTTACAGAATCAAAAGAATCAAATGCATTTAATGATGAATGACGTTAGGTGGGATAACGTGAAATTTGAAATGATTTGCATAGTTACCTAGGGCGGCGTCTCATCAGTTGCACGCATGCATGTCCAAATAGAGTGAACACGTGTTCAACTTCTGGAGCAGTTGGTGACAACTGTTTTGCTTTGACTTTGTTTCTGTTAGAGTTAAAACTTCTCATCTTCTCATTCTGATCATAAGTTCTTACTGACATCCTTTAGAAAGGATCTTGTTCTGATAGGATCTTCTTTCTTTCCAAGAATGACATCTTCTGAGTGAGCAGAGGTGAGTCTAGAAGATCTTCTGACAGTTGGCTCTTCAGAAATTCTGAGATTCTCTAAAGAAGCAGCAACTTGATCTTCTGATCCTTTGCTTCTGGGTTCTCCAGCTTCTGAGTCACAGACTTCAATATCTGCAAAATTCTCAAACTGCTTTGGCTTTTCAAGACCAAGCTTATCATCAAATCTGATGTTAATTGATTCTTCAACAATCAATGTTTCAGTATTGTATACTCTGTAGCCTTTTGAGCGTTCAGAATATCCAAGAAGGAAACACTTTTGTGCCTTAGAATCAAACTTACTCAGATGATCCTTAGTGTTCAGAATATAACAAATACATCCAAAAGGATGAAAATATGAAATGTTGGGCTTTCTGTTCTTCCACAATTCATAAAGAGTCTTATTAAGAATAGGTCTTACAGAGATTCTATTATGAATATAACATTGTAGCGGTAAAAATGTGACTCGACGCATTTTTCACGCGCTCAAAGTACAACAGAGTCGCCACCGAACTTTATTTATTCCAAGAAGGAAAGGGAAAATATCGATAAAACCCACAAAGAAAAATGAAACGGATAAGATGGTCATCGCAACCAAATTAGGGTTCGGGAGTCGGTTAGGCAAGGGGAAGGTATTAGCACCCCTCACCTCCATCGTACTCGATGGGACCCATTTAATTAGTTTTATGAATGAGTGTTTGCGTGATGTTTGCGTTCTTTAGCTTAGTAATCGAGAAAAGGTAAACGAAAAGGTTTTTAGGTTTTTTATTATTATTGAAGAAAAAGAAAAGATTTTTTATTATTATGCTCGCCAAGACATTTGTATCTTGTGCCTACGTATTCCCTAGTGCAATGGGAAAGTCAGAGCAATCGTAGTTCGGGCTAGAACCACGAAAAGTTTTGTTGGTTGATTTTAGCGAGAGGTACTCGATCGCTTTCAAATGGAAATACTACGCGCACATGGATATGAGATTACTACAAGAATGGATAACTAAATCAAGAGTGAGACAAGATTTTAGCCATTATCGCATTCGAGTGGAAGATATTCGATCTTCACATGTGGAAGTATGTTCGTATTGAAAATTGATTAAGTATCTCGTTTATGAAAAGAGTTTTAAAATGGTAAGGAGATATTTGCGGACGTTTAGCAAAGGATTGAGCATAGGTGTTCACCTAGCGCGTCTTTACCCAAGGTATTCAACAGCAGCGAGCCCCATTGTTACTTGTTGTCCTTGTTAATTAATTTGTTTTGACTCAAAGGATCAAGGTATTCCGGAGGTGTTCACTTCTTGTCACTTGATCACTTTGATTTGATTAATGTGTTTTGATTCAAAGGATCAAGGTATTCAAGAGGTGTTCACTTCTTGTCACTTGATCACTTTGATTTGATTAATGTGTTTTGATTCAAAGGATCAAGGTATTCAAGATGTGTTCACTTCTTGTCACTTGATCACTTTGATTTGATTAATATATTTTAATTCAAACGATCAAGGTATTCAAGAGGTGTTCACTTCTTGTCACTTGATCTCTTGGTTTGATTATTGTGTTTTGATTCAAAGGATCAAGGTACTCAAGAGGCGTTCACTTCTTGTCACTTGATCACTTTGATTTGATTTAGAAAAGTCTTAATTAATATTTTAATCCAAAAGAATCGAGGTATTCAAGAGGTGTACACTTCTTGTCACTCGATCTTTCGGTGCAGTTAAGAAAAAAGGATTTTTGTAAAGAAGGGACTCGACGTTGGATCAAGAAATTATTGAGACGACTCGGCGTTGAACCAAGATTTATTTGTTTTCGAATTGAAAGATTAATCTAATATTTTTAGTATTTTGATAATGAAATATAAAAGTCTAAACTAAAAAACATATTTTTGTATTTTAGAAATATTAGAAATTTAAACAATAATTAACATAAAAACTATAAAGAAAACAAGTAAACTAAAAGTAAAAAACTCAAAAAAAAAAAAAAAAGGGTGCTGGCCCAAGAAGTTAGTAACCCATAAAATAAAAATAAAATTGTATTGGGCCGGACCGGGTCGGGTCAAACCCGGATCCGCCCTTTCTTTAATAAACAAGGAATGGGTTTTAAAAACCTTAAAATTACCAAAAAGAGGCGTTGCCTCTTATGCCTCTCTCCCTCACGTTTTTTTTCTGGAAAAAAGAACCAAACAACACTCTACGGAACTCTCTCTCTGCTTTCTATCGCTTCAGCGCTTTTACGAAGAAGAAGAAAAAATAAAAACACGCTCTCACGTGCTTTCTCGATCTCTCGTCTCTCTCGACTCACTCGATTCTCACTCAACACAAAGAAGTAGTAACAGATCAACAACAATTACCCAGGAATTGCAACAACAGATATTCAATTTCATACAAGTAAGAATCAACAACAACAAATAAACAACAGTAATATCGCAATAATTAACAATTCGTAGTGATCGAAAACCAACCGAAACGCGATGAATTTGTCAACTGCTTCAAGGTAAACTTACAGCTCTTTTTGCTATCCCTGCTTCTTCTGCCTCTTTTGAGTTGTTGTTGTGGAGATGATGATGGTGCCGGGTTGTTGTATTTGCAGTTCTGTTTTTTTATTTTTTCTGATGAATTTGTGGTAGTGATTGGAAATGTTGATGGAAGAAGTCGGATTGGAGGTTATGGAAGGGTGGTTTATGGTTCTGCTAACGATTATGAAGGGTGAAGATGGGTTAAGGATTTGAGGTTATTTTTGGTAAGATGTGAGGCTGAGCGTTTGAGAGATGTTGTGTGATAGGCGGAAGTGTGAATGATTTGTGAAGTAGAACGTGAATGGTTATGTGGCTTTGATGATGAGGTTTTGGTAGGTTGATTGGAGGAAGAACTTAGGAATATCAGCAGAGTTTCTATCTTCCTTTTTTTTGTGGCCCCCTCTTGTGCTATGTATGATACTCCATTATATAGAGCTGAGATTAGGGTTTTGGATGAAAATTGGGGGGAAAATTTGGAGGATTTTGAACAAATGTGGTGCTCTGTTTCATGGCTTTTTTGTGTAGGATTTGGTTTTTGCCATCTTGGTGTAATATTTGGCTGTTTTAGAGCAGCTCTGGTGCAGGATTTTTTGGACAGATTATGCAGGGTTTTGGGACCGGTTTGTGTGTAGCAGCATGATGCAGAAGCGTGGGATAGAGAAAGATGAAGGAGGACCTTTTTTTTGTTTGACTATTTTTTTGTGTGAAATGGGCCTAGGTAAACATGTGTAATTTGGGCCTTGACTAAGAAACACATAATACTTAAACACAAATTAATTAATTTTAGTTTTCTAACAAAATTCAACTCACAAAATTAAATTGAAATAAAAAATCTAAAAATCAGAAAACATATTGATAATAATAATAGAAAGAAACAACCAAAATTAAAATAATGATATTAAACATATGTATTTATTATTGATTTTTTTGAATGAAATATGAAATGTAAGTGAACTATACTAATTATATATTTATATGAGATTTTTGTATAAATGAGAAATGAAAATTACGAAATTTGCAAAGATACAGAATGCAAGCTATTGCACCCCAAAATTTGCCCTCTTTATTTGAGCTATAAGTTATTAATGACGTTTATTTCGTCATTCTAAAATTGAAGAAAAATAATAAAGAGTTTTCATGGGTTTAAGAAGAAAGGCGTGAAAAATGGTTTAAACGGTGGAAATACGAGAAAATTCGCAAGTCATATTTGGAAGGTGATATGAGCTAATTTCCCGCGTTGCCTTGACTGTTTCGACGATATCTACAACTTTTGTGTTCGGCTCGGAAGCCAATTATTTGAGGAAGGTCGTCAAATTTGCAAATTATTTGAGATTTCACAGTGAAAAATAGTGCTGAATGTAGGGTTTCGGACCTCGGAAAATTCATATCTCCTAATCCGCTCGCCGGATTCACTTGAAAATTTAAATGGAGCTCCGTACCATCATTACCAAGATTTCATATGTTCGGACCGAAGGCCAATTCTGCACGTAAAATTCCCAGAATTTTAAGGATCGTCGCGTTGTTCCGGTAAAAAGTGTGTTTTCGAGTATCTCGCGCCGAGTTCGAAAATTCATAACTCCTTCAATTTTTATCGTATGAAGTCCATTCCGGCGTCATTTTCTTGGAAATTTCGTTAGCTTCGATTCTTCGTCACACATGCCTGTTCAGATCCTGAGCCGAAGATAGGGTTTTATCGAGTTCTTTGAGTGGTACTCATAAAATTATGCACAGTTGCACCAGATGAATCGGCGTTTCTCGTCATTCAAACGCGCGTAATTTCTTCATCGCATATCGGATTGAGACGATTCTCGCGGTGACAAGTCACAAATTTGGTCATCTTCACAATGGTATTGGTTTCGTTCCGGAATTCAAAGCCGAACCGAGTTTCCTTAAAAACGAGCCAAAATAAGACGCACCGAGGGCGATTTGGACAATTCGCGTTGACAATATATTAACATTTTGCTCTTCACAAATCAAACGAGGACTCTCATAACTTCAATCTCACCAAAAAGATCAAAAACACTTTCTCTCAATTCTCTCTCAATTTTCTTGGATCAAAACCACGAAAACTCACAAAAACTTCATCAATTCAAGATCAAATCTCAAGAGCAAATGAAGATCAAAGCACAAATCAAGATCTTCTCCTCCGATTGAAGTGTCGCGCGTCTCTCTCCCTATCAAAGGATCTCACGCGCCACTCTCTCCCTCACATCTCTTGGATTTTGTTCGTGTTCGCGTCGTGTTTGCTTTCGTGTTCATCCGATCACATTCTCTTCATTCGATCCGGTAAATTCACTACAAACCTTGCTAGATCATTGATTTTGTTGCTTAATTCGACATTGATCATGATGATTGTTGATTGTGGATGATGGATCTATGATAATTGATTATGATAATTGCTTGTTGATTGATTGATTTGTGTTGATCTTGATTATTTGATTGAATTTGAAATTTATCGTTGAATTGTTGATGATGCCACATGCATGTTGCTTATGACACAAGAAATTGCATGCTAAGTGTTCGATAATTTGAATGTGTGAAGCATTTGTGCTTAATTTTGAGTTCTAGCATGTGATAATTGATTGTGGAATGATAATTCATGATGCCTACGCTAAATTGATGCCATTTGAGGTTTGATAACGATTACTCTTGATGATTTAATCACAATGCTTACGATTCAATGCTTGCATGCTAATTGTTCGATGGAATGTTTAATTTTGCTCTTAAAGACCAATCAATTTGCTGAATAATGTGTTTGCTCTTGACTCATAGCATTGCATGTTTGATATTGCTTGTATGCTGAACATTCATGAAGAATGGCATCATGCTTCCTTGCGAGAAAATTCAATTGTTGGCATTTGGCACTGTTAGGTCGACCTAAAACCTTCATTTTCGATCCTGGCACTGTTAGGTCGACCTAGGGTGAGTTTAGGTCGACCTAAAACCTTCATTTTTGATTCTGGCACTGTTAGGTCGACCCAGGGTGAGTTTAGGTCGACCTGGAGCTGTTTCTTTCGTTTCTGGACCTGTTAGGTCGACCTTGGTCGAAGGTAGGTCGACCTATTTTTGCTTCCTTTGCTTCCTAACTTCAATCTTTCATATCTTTTGACTCGTAACTCCGATTTGCGCGTTCTTTATATCGTTGGAAAGCTTGTGAAACGTGCTATCTTGTGAGATGATTGGCATTGATTGATTATGGTTTATTCATTTTTGTTTTCCCCTTGACATTTTGTTGTTCATTTCATGCTTGCATTAGTTATTCATTTTCTCTTAGATTAGACTGTAATAACGCAATTCCGATTGCGATGTTTTATTATCTCTAACTTGTGTGCTAGTGTGCAAGGCTTTTGGATAGTCACCGGTCGATGCTTGTTACGTGAGTGTTCCGCTCTATTTGCGGGACACGATCTCATTCACTCACATCGTGTTCTCATCTTGGAGAACACGTCTCTATTACTTTATATCTGCTTGTTTGGTTTGCTTGTTCCTCTTGCAGGTGTATTGTGATTATGCTCGACGCGCATGTCGACCTTTGTTTGCTTTCATGGCTAATCGGTGTGCTGACTATTTGCTTTTGCTTTGCTAGCTCGCTCGCGGGATCCTAGTTTCCTTGCTCTCTTCGCTTTAGTTTACGGATCATCATCCGTTTGGTATTGATCCCGTTTCATTTTATTTTTCTTGCACTTTATCGCTTTCTAAGCATCATCCTTTAACATGAGAAGTAGGACCTAGACATGCATCTGTCCAAGCCCTCGAAAGAGGCTCTGTTTTTGTTGGTGTGTTTATATTTGTGCTTTGCGGCAGGGGGTCACGGTGTAATAAGTCCTATATGGCACTCCGTTAAGTCCTCATGGAAGGCACGCGGAAAGGGTTAGTGATCAGTCACAGTTTTGCTATAATTCATCAGTCATCTCGGCTAATTTTTGTGATGTTTGGTTACTAAATTAAGCCAGTTACAATAAAGATATCGTTGTTTTATAATTGTTTGGCCAATTGGTTTGATTCCGAGACTACTGATATTTGTAGGGAGATTTTGTGTGTTTTTGCAGGAAAAATGGCGAAGAAGGGAATCGAGCATTGTTCAGACGCAACTCCGGACATGAGTGAAAGTTAAGGAAAAAGACATTCTGCCCAAACGCATGTCCAAACGCGTCTTCAAGCCTCCAGGAAGCCAGAAAACCATGCTGCTGCCCATACGCGTCCACAAACGCGTCTCACTCCAGAAGGGGGTCAAAAAGCTAAGGTTCTGCTCACACGCGTCCCTGGACGCGTCTCTGCCTCCCACACGCGTTCCCAGACGCGTCTCAAAAGGCCAAGAAGTGTGATCTCTGGCCACATGCGTCCCAGGACGCGTTCCAACTGAAGAAAAAGCAAAGGAGAAGTCCCCTCTGGCCACACGCGTCCCTGGACGCGTCTCTCTGGTCCATACGCGTTTCCACACGCGTCTCTGCGTGATATTTTGGGCTTAAGTTGCAAAAAGCCCAGAAAGAGAAATATAAAAGGGAGGAAACGCGTTTGGGAGCGGGTTCGACGAATTTTACAGAGAAAATAGAATTGAGAGTACTGGAGATCGCAGGATTGGCGGAAGTTTCATGATTGAAGACTACAATACGTCTGAAGATTGATTCATCCAAAAAAATTGCTGTAATGAATACTGTTTTTATTTTAATTATATTTTCTGTTATGAGTAGCTAAACCCCCCATTGCTAGGGGGGTGATTCTGATTTCAATTGTGATAAACATGTTTAATTGATGCAATAATAATATTAGTTTCATTCAGTTGATTTGTTCTTTGTCTGATCGTAATGCTCTTCCCGTCAGAAAAACGGATGGTGATTTTGATAAGTAAATTTAACTGGACAGTAATTCTCTTGTTGACATGATGCAGAACATATTATAACGTATATCACCTAGGACTAGGGATATCTTATTATAACCGGAATTCTTGTTATTTGAATACTTGTTCCTACCGCAATTACCTATGGACATAGTGATTAGGTAGAGATGTCAAGAAAATCTTATTACTAAGGACTTAAAATAAGACACTTAAAGAACCGGTAATTAACTGATGAACCTAAGTTGTTGCATTAAGAAGACAAGTTTGTTATAAGTGAAATCATTCACTGACCCCCCCTAGCAATCTGCTCATATCTGATAATTCGTGATTTATTCTTTTTATCGTTAGTTTTATATAATTTAGTCATTATTTTACAACATCAAACCAAACCCCCAGGTTCTTTTAGTTTGATTGAATCATTATAGAACTTATATTGCCACAGCA
Organism: Vicia villosa; assembly: GCF_029867415.1. Lineage (NCBI taxonomy): Eukaryota > Viridiplantae > Streptophyta > Magnoliopsida > Fabales > Fabaceae > Vicia > Vicia villosa. Next base: position 326,371 of record NW_026705477.1, read on the forward strand.
ATCCTTGAGATCGATACTTGGATAATTTCCACTTTATAAACTACATCGGTAGAAAATAGTACACTTGCTATTTTTCCGATCAAGTTTTTGGCGCCGTTGCCGGGGATTTCCAAAATATAAGTTAAAATAATCATTCAATTAAATTTTTTTTTTGTTTTTTTTTGCTCAGCAACTAAAATTATATTTTGTTTGTTGTGTGCTCATCACTAATAATTGTCTAATCTTTTATGCGAGGTAAGGCCTCAGCAGATTTTCTCTTTGACGCAGAGCCAGAACGATCGTTGCAAGCTAGACTTCGGAAAGCGAAACGAGATAGACTGGAAGCTATAAAAGAGAACCAAACATCTTCAGAATCTGAAAGAGACGAGATTTTTTCTATTCATTCAGAGCATTCAGATTCGGAAGCTGAAACAATGGCAGCTCCCGTAGAAAGATTATTAGGTGATTATGGTGGAGCTAATGCACCAACCGGCCGGATGACGATTGTGAATCAACCGGTCTATGTCGCTCACTTTCAGTTGCACCCAGCAACAATACGACAACTTGAAAAGAAACCTTTCTCTGGAAGAATCAATGAAGATGCAAACAAACACTTGCAGAGGTTTCTTACTATGACAACGTCGTTAAAAATAGAGGGGCATTCTGAAGAGGCGAAGAAACTGGTAATGTTTCCATTTACTTTGTCAGATGATGCTGAAGAGTGGTTTTACTCTTTGCCTGCTGGAAGTATCACAACTTGGCAACAAATGGAGACAACGTTTCTGAATGAGTATTTTCCTGCTTCTGTGTATATCCACAAGAGATATGATATCGTTAATTTTAAACAGAAGGAAGGAGAATCACTTGGAGATGCATATAAAAGGTTCAAGAGGTTGTTAGTTGCATGCCCAACTCATAACATGGATGTAACCGAACAAATGCAGAACTTTGTGAATGGTTTGAAGTTGAAAACTAAGCAACTAATTGACACAGTTGCCGGTGGTTCAACAAATTTTAAAACAGCCACGGAGATAAAGAAGATCATAGATGCTATTGCGGCAAACGAACATTTAGAGCTGTATGACCGCAGTGTTAATCAACCCGAGGGGTTAGTTGATTTGAAGCTGTCAAATCAAGTTGTGAAAATGGAAGATCAGATCGCAGCTGAAGTTGAACGCAGATTGAAACAAATGGCACTTGAAAAGCAAACTGTTGCACAGGTTCAACCAGCTCAGCCGAGTCAAGCGGTAAATTGTGAAATATGTGGAGGACCTCACTTTGCCATGCATTGTGTGGTGACAGCACAACAGGTTGAGGAAATTAATTTTTTGAAGCAGAACAATCCCTATTCCAACACTTATAATCCCGGATGGAAAAATCATCCAAATTTTGCATGGAAAGATCAACAAGGAAATGTTCCTAAACAAGGGGTTACTCATTATCAAGGTTTATCACAACAACAACAATATCGGCCACCACCACAACAACCATATCAACAACCTCAGCAACAATTTCAGCAACAAGGACAAAGAAAAGAAGATTGGGAAATTGCCATTGAAAAAATGGCCGCTCAGAGCTGTCAATTCCAAGAAGAAACAAGAAGTAATTTTCGGAACACATGTGCATCTATTAAGAATCTTGAAATTCAAATGAGTCAGATAGCACAACAACTAGCAAGTCCCCAACAACCTGGTGCTCTGCCTAGTGCAACAATTCCAAATCCCAAAGACCACAATAATGTGAGTGCCATAATCACTAGAAGTGGTAAAGCAAAAGAAGCTATGAAGGAAAATGCCGAAGGAGAAGAGCCATTATTGGAAGTTGATCTAGAAATAAAGGAGAATGAGGTGGAAGCTGAAGAGTTGGTTGTGTCGGAACCTGTGACAAAAGAGAAGGAGGTTGAACCAAAACCAACCATCAAACTTCCTTTCCCTACAAGAAATAAGAAGAAAGGGCAGCATGAGAAAAATTTTGAAAAATTCTTGGAGATGTTCAAAAAGATTGAGTTAAATATTCCTGTCCTGGAGGCGTTGGAGCAAATGCCTACATATGCCAAATTCATGAAGGACATCATCTCAAAGAAAAGAACCACCGATCGTGACCCTATTATTCTAACTGAAACTTGTAGTGCTATTTTGCAGGGTATGAAGATCCCGGTGAAAAAGAAGGACCGAGGTTCCGTGACTATCCCTTGCACAATTGGGGATCGGTCTTTCAAGAAAGCTCTTATCGATTTAGGAGCAAGTGTGAGTCTCATGCCGCTATCTATTTACAAAAGACTAGGAATCGGCAAAGTGCAAGATACAAGGATGACACTCCAATTTGCGGATCACTCAGTAAAGAGACCTTACGGGATAGTAGAAGATGTGCTTGTAAAGATTGATAAGTTTGTGTTCCCGGTGGATTTTGTCATCTTAGAGATGCCGGAGGATGAAGAAATTCCGATAATTTTGGGAAGACCATTCTTAGAGACTTGAAGATGTTTGATAGATATAGAAGAAGGCACAATGACTTTGAAGGTATATGATGAGGAGTTAAAAATTGATGTTCGAAACACTATGAAGTATAAGGATGATGTTGCAACCAGTCAACATATTGAGGTAATTGATCAAATTGTTATTGATGCACACGCTTTAAAGTCACAACAATTACCTTTAGAGAGGGTGTTGAGTCTATCAATTTTCGATGAAACGGAAGTGGTTGACGAAAAAGAAATGGAAGTAATAGCAATGATGGGAGCGACACCAACTTGTAAAGGCTCCCGACAAAACCGATGGGAGGATTTAAGGCAACCTTTAATGGAGGAAAAGAGAGGTGAATCAAAGAAGGGGGCTGAATTGAAACAACTTCCGGAAAACCTCAAATATGTCTTTTTAGACACCGAAAGTAAATGCCCGGCTATAATAAGTTCCCACCTTGAAGTTCTTCAAGAAAACAGGCTTGTCGAAGTTCTGAAGAAACATAAAAGTGCCATGGGATGGTCTATTGAAGATTTGAAAGGAATTAGTCCTACAGTTTGTATGCACAAAATTCTCATGGAAGATGATCAAAAACCGGTAGTCCAACCCCAAAGGCGGTTAAATCCCGCGATGAAAGAAGTTGTCAGAAAAGAAGTTGTGAAACTTTTAGATGCGGGGATGATTTACCCTATATCTGATAGTTCTTGGGTGAGCCCTGTTCATGTAGTACCAAAAAAAGGAGGAACTACAGTGATTAAGAATGAAAAAAATGAATTAATCCCAACAAGGACGGTGACTGGATGGAGAGTCTGTATAGATTATAGAAGGTTGAATCTGGCTACGAGGAAGGATCACTTCCCGTTGCCCTTCATTGATCAGATGCTGGAAAGGTTGGCAGGTCACGACTATTATTGTTTCCTCGATGGCTATTCGGGGTATAATCAGATAGCAGTGGCACCAGAAGATCAAGAGAAAACCGCATTTACGTGCCCGTTTGGTGTTTTTGCTTACAGAAGGATGCCATTCGGGTTATGTAATGCCCCCGCTACTTTTCAAAGATGCATGCAAGCCATCTTTGATGATATGCTGGAAAAGCACATGGAGGTGTTCATGGATGACTTCTCAGTTTTTGGTAAGTCTTTTGATAATTGTTTAACTAACCTTGCTCATGTGTTAGAAAGATGCCAACAGACAAATTTAATCCTAAACTGGGAGAAGTGTCACTTTATGGTGCGAGAAGGTATAGTGTTGGGTCACAAAATTTCCCACAGAGGAATAGAAGTCGACCAAGCAAAGATCGAGGTAATAGAAAAGCTACCCCCGCCAATGAATGAAAAAGGTATTCGAAGTTTCTTAGGGCATGCGGGATTCTACCGCAGGTTCATAAGAGATTTCTCTAAGATTGCCAAACCTTTAACTACTCTTTTGGTTAAGGATAAAGTTTTTACTTTTGATAATGATTGTACTGTAGCTTTTGAAACTATAAAGAACAAATTAGTGTCAGCACCAATTGTTGTGGCACCGGATTGGTCTCTACCTTTTGAGATCATGTGTGATGCTAGTGATATCGCAGTAGGGGCGGTCTTAGGACAGCGTAGAGAAAAATTGCTACATGTTATTTATTATGCTAGTCATGTCTTGAACCCTGCACAGATGAACTACGCAACAACTGAAAAGGAGTTGCTAGCGGTTGTTTATGCCTTTGATAAATTCAGGCAATATCTGTTAGGTTCTAGAGTAATTGTTTACACTGACCATGCTGCTTTGAAGTATCTTTTTGCTAAACAGGACTCAAAACCAAGACTGCTGAGATGGATTTTACTCCTTCAGGAATTTGACGTGGAAATTCGTGATAAGAAAGGGTGTGAAAACACGATGGCGGATCACCTTTCTCGGATGTCACCCATTGAGGAGACCGAAGACAAACGCCCAATAAAGGATGAATTCGCAGATGAACATATCCTCGCTGTTATTGGTGTACCTTGGTTTGCCGACTATGCTAACTATCTGGTAGGTGGGGTAATCCCAGATGACTTTGATTTTAACCGAAGAAAAAAGTTTTTGCATGATTGCAGGTTTTACTTATGGGATGACCCCTTCTTGTACAAGAAAGGAATTGATGGGATGATTAGAAGATGTGTCCCAGAGGAGGAACAAAGGGATGTACTCAAAGCATGCCATGACTCAGAGTACGGGGGGCATTTTAGTGGAGACAGAACTGCTGCAAAAGTTCTGCAATCGGGTTTATATTGGCCTACCCTATTCAAGGATGCTCATCATGTCGTTCGAGAGTGTGATAGATGTCAAAGAACAGGTAACATCTCCAAGAGAAACCAAATGCCTCAGAATGCGATGCTGGAGGTAGAGCTGTTTGATCTGTGGGGAATTGACTTTATGGGACCTTTTCCACCATCTTGTGGAAAAAATTACATCCTTGTGGCAGTAGACTATGTATCAAAATGGGTTGAAGCTGTAGCATTACCCACCAATGATGCTAAAGTTGTGGTGAACTTCCTTAAGCATAACATTTTTTCTAGGTTTGGAGTGCCCAGAGCACTAATCAGTGATGAAGGTACTCACTTCTTAAATAAACTGATGGAAAACTTGTTGAGGAAGTATAAGGTCAAACACAAAGTTGCTACCCCATATCATCCTCAAACGAGTGGACAAGTCGAAGTCTCTAACAGACAAATAAAACAAATCCTTGAAAAGACGGTTAGTGCTTCTCGAAAAGACTGGTCTATGAAGTTAGATGATGCACTATGGGCCTACAGAACAGCGTACAAGACGCCAATAGGTATGTCGCCTTATCAACTGGTTTATGGTAAAGCCTGTCACTTACCGCTCGAACTTGAGCACAAAGCTTTTTGGGCTACTAAGTTCTTAAATTGTGAACTGTTAAAAGCTGGTGAATCTCGAATTCTTCAACTCCAGGAGTTGGAAGAGTTTAGGAATCACGCTTATGAGAATGCTAAAATGTATAAAGAACAAACAAAGAAATGGCATGACCAAAAGATTCAGAAAAAAGAGTTTTGGGAAGGACAACTGGTATTACTCTTTAATTCCAGGTTGAAGCTATTTCCTGGAAAGTTAAAATCACGATGGTCAGGACCATTCTTGGTTCACAAAGTGTTTCCCCACGGAGCGGTAGAACTGAAAAATCAGGTCAACGGAGACACCTTTAAGGTGAATGGACAGAGACTAAAACCGTACTATCAGGGACAAGGGAGTGGTCTAATCGATAATGTTCGTCTCTCCGGGTAAGATGAACGACCGTCGAGCCAGGCGACGTTAAACGAAGCGCTTTTTGGGAGGCAACCCAAGGGAAGTATTTTTATTGCGTGATTTCAAATTTTAAATGTTCTTAATTTTTATTTTTATGTATTATTTTCTTGTCAGATTTTGGTGTGTTTTTGATTTTGTGTAAGTCAGGGAAATAAGAGCACAGAAGATGTTTAACAGCACATTCTTGCATACATACAACTGCAGTTGCAAGGACCCTGTCCAGACGCGTCCTGAAACGCGTACTTGCCTCTAATCCTCCACATGCCTGCCCAAACGCGTGTACGGACGCGTCCGATAGCCCAGCATCTCACATGTCTGCCCAAACGCGTGTAGAGACGCATGCCAAAGCAGGAACTTCGACCATCCTTCCAAACGCGTACAGAGACGCGTCCCCCTAACCATACGCGTCTGCAGACGCGTTCCCCCTCTCCAAACGCGTCCCCAACGGTAAAAATCCCCACACGCGTGTCCGGATGCGTTTCCAGGTTTGCAAGAGAGTATAAATACACCATTCATATCTCCAAACGCGTTTCATCTTGCCTCTGTCTGTATTGTGGTTCTCCTACTTTCCCAAACGCGTTTTGTGTGTCAATTTCAATTTCTTGGAAAGTTGTTTGTTGCTTTTGTGCAGATCTTTGTATCACTACCTCTCCACCACTCTCATCTTATGGCTAAGAGATCCAACAAGGGAAAGGAGGTCATGTCATCTTCTTCCTCTTTTGAATTTGATAAGGAAAGGTTCTCCTCTTATGCTCATGAACAAAGGTATGAGAGTTTGGCTGAGAGGAATTTTATCGCTGAAAGAAAATTTGACTTGAAGAAAGGAGAGTATTCTGATATTGTGGCCACCATCAACAAATACAAGATAAAGCATTTCAACAGCATCATTCAGCCTGTTTTTGCAGAGTTAGTAAAGGAGTTTTATGCAAATGCATACAGGGTCTCTCCTGAGGAACCTCAATTCACTAGTTTTGTTAGAGGGAAGCAAGTTTCTTTCGGTTGGAAATCTATTGATAAAGTGCTGAAACTCAAGTTCAAAGATCCCGTCTGTAAGTATGCTGAAAACAAAAGGGCGATGCGTAGGAGTTGGCCATATGATGACATGTTAAATACACTGGCAATTCAAGGACAGGGATGGTATGGTTTTGTTCCCAGTAATGACCCAGAGAATGTTCCCAAGAAAATTTTCGCTCGTTGTTTATCACCTGTCCCGAAGGCGTGGGTCTCCTTCTATCACCATAACTTTGACACCAACATTAGTGGCTCGGAGTTAACTACAGGGAGAGCTTTAGCCGTCTACTACATGCTGAAAAACGAACCAGTGAATCTGGGAAGGATTATTGCAGATGACATGGAAGCTATTGCTCAATCTAAGACAAAGAAAGCATTGGGCCACGCTTCTGTGATTCTACAGTTATGTCTGAAGGCAGGTGTTGACGTTTCTATAGGTGGAATTCAGGTGATGCCTTCTAAAGCGATTGATACCACATGGATCGCTCAGATGACAGTGATTGCCAATGAGGAGGTCAACCGACAGGGGACCCGAAACCAATCTGAAGATCTGGGCCAAGAGGACCACCCCATGCCTGACACATCTTCTGGAGTGACCCCCACCTTCCGTCATCACACATTTGTGGATGAGGACTCGTATGCTCATCGGGTAGAGATGCGCCAATTTTGTTTCATGCAGGATATGTGCGCCACATTCAATATGTCTGGAAGATATCTCACCCACGAGACTGATACATGGGCTGCTGCACAGCGTTACAGAAATCGTGCAGCTGCGGATCCTCCGGCTCCTTTTTATGGTCGTTATCAGGTACCCGGTTTTTCACATGATATGCAGATAGGCACACCCATAGCGCCTCAAGCCGCTCCGCGACCTCCACCATCAACTGATCCCATGGACCACTTCCAGCCTACTGCGGATGACATGGAGATACTTCGTCGGGCAGATATTGATAGCATTCACAAGGATCTTGGCCTTGCTGATTAGTAGTTGTTTTGTTTTTGTTTTTATTTATTTCTCCTTTTCCTGATGCAATTTGTGTGTTTTCTTCTGTTTTGTAGTCTTTATTTCCTCAGTAAGCCTTAGTATGTAAGTCTTGTATGAAATTAATGAAAACAAGTTTGTCTTTTATTTTCTGAAATAGTTGTGATGTATTGATAATAATGGCAAAAAATGGTTGACTGGACACACCTTTTATTGTTATAAAAAAAAAAAAATATATATATATATATATACTAATTCACACGTGTACTTCCAATCTTTGATAACTTTTGTTGTTCTGTTGTGGTAGATTACACGCTGTGGAAAAAGCTGCAAGTTCACCACGTCTGATGAAGACACTGCATCTAGCAAAAATACAGTGTAGACGTCGCTTATCCCTTCCCGTCCTGTGAGAATCAGAAAAAGCCAAACACCATTTATCTTTTGAGGGAAGTCTGGTATGTTACTTTATTCAGAACTTGCACTTATTCTTCGTGATTCATACTAGACTTGACACACACACCGAGGCAATTTTTTTTTCCATCCCCGTTTATCATCTATCCCTTGTTTAACCCATTAAGTTTTGTTTTGTTTCCTTTCTTCTTTCTTTGTTTTCCATGTTGTATTCACCATCATTTAACCATTAGCCCAAACACTTTCCTACCATATTCAGAGTAATGTGGGTCGTTCTTGAATCTGTGGTTCTTTCTAAGTTTGGGGTTGCGTTTGGAATAGCAACCTTTAAGTTTGGGGTACTGCTCACAGATAACTGAGTACAAGGAACTTATTCTTCTTCTTTTTTTTAAAAAAAAAAAATAATATAAAAAAAAATAAATAAAAGAGGAAGAAAAGAGGAACACGCACTAAAGGAAATACTCAGTGAGTTCATTCAAAAAAAAAAAAGAGAGAAATCTGGTGGTACCTCGGATCTGATTGAAAAAGAATATAGAATTTGTTGTGAGAAGATATACAGTGAAAGAACGGGTAACATTGACTCTGAACCATAAAACCGGTAACCGTCACTTTTCTTATCCCACCTTAACCATAGCCCCGTTACAACCCTGAAGACCTCAAAAAGTGTGTGTGTCAGTATAGCAGAATCTGGTGAGAATATTTTCAAGCTTATGGTATAAAGTGCATATCTAGATTGTTGAGCGATCGAACATTTGCAACCAATCGAGAGATGTTGTGAGAGTGTGCTATGGGATAGCGACTGATGCATTGTGTTTATGTGAAACGTTGGTGAACAAGTTGGATGTGGTGAAAATGCATAGCTAACACTCCAGCAGGTAACTATCAGTGGAGAACACTAAAGAAGGAAAGAATGAGGTAAATGTGTGATTCTTTTGAACAAGTTGCTTGAGGACAAGCAACGAGCTAAGTTTGGGGTTGTGATCAGTCACAGTTTTGCTATAATTCATCAGTCATCTCGGCTAATTTTTGTGATGTTTGGTTACTAAATTAAGCCAGTTACAATAAAGATATCGTTGTTTTATAATTGTTTGGCCAATTGGTTTGATTCCGAGACTACTGATATTTGTAGGGAGATTTTGTGTGTTTTTGCAGGAAAAATGGCGAAGAAGGGAATCGAGCATTGTTCAGACGCAACTCCGGACATGAGTGAAAGTTAAGGAAAAAGACATTCTGCCCAAACGCATGTCCAAACGCGTCTTCAAGCCTCCAGGAAGCCAGAAAACCATGCTGCTGCCCATACGCGTCCACAAACGCGTCTCACTCCAGAAGGGGGTCAAAAAGCTAAGGTTCTGCTCACACGCGTCCCTGGACGCGTCTCTGCCTCCCACACGCGTTCCCAGACGCGTCTCAAAAGGCCAAGAAGTGTGATCTCTGGCCACATGCGTCCCAGGACGCGTTCCAACTGAAGAAAAAGCAAAGGAGAAGTCCCCTCTGGCCACACGCGTCCCTGGACGCGTCTCTCTGGTCCATACGCGTTTCCACACGCGTCTCTGCGTGATATTTTGGGCTTAAGTTGCAAAAAGCCCAGAAAGAGAAATATAAAAGGGAGGAAACGCGTTTGGGAGCGGGTTCGACGAATTTTACAGAGAAAATAGAATTAAGAGTACTGGAGATCGCAGGATTGGCGGAAGTTTCATGATTGAAGACTACAATACGTCTGAAGATTGATTCATCCAAAAAAATTGCTGTAATGAATACTGTTTTTATTTTAATTATATTTTCTGTTATGAGTAGCTAAACCCCCCATTGCTAGGGGGTGATTCTGATTTCAATTGTGATAAACATGTTTAATTGATGCAATAATAATATTAGTTTCATTCAGTTGATTTGTTCTTTGTCTGATCGTAATGCTCTTCCCGTCAGAAAAACGGATGGTGATTTTGATAAGTAAATTTAACTGGACAGTAATTCTCTTGTTGACATGATGCAGAACATATTATAACGTATATCACCTAGGACTAGGGATATCTTATTATAACCGGAATTCTTGTTATTTGAATACTTGTTCCTACCGCAATTACCTATGGACATAGTGATTAGGTAGAGATGTCAAGAAAATCTTATTACTAAGGACTTAGAATAAGACACTTAAAGAACCGGTAATTAAGTGATGAACCTAAGTTGTTGCATTAAGAAGACAAGTTTGTTATAAGTGAAATCATTCACTGACCCCCCCTAGCAATCTGCTCATATCTGATAATTCGTGATTTATTCTTTTTATCGTTAGTTTTATATAATTTAGTCATTATTTTACAACATCAAACCAAACCCCCAGGTTCTTTTAGTTTGATTGAATCATTATAGAACTTATATTGCCACAGCAATCCTTGAGATCGATACTTGGATAATTTCCACTTTATAAACTACATCGGTAGAAAATAGTACACTTGCTATTTTTCCGATCAAGTTTTTGTTGGTGTGTTTATATTTGTGCTTTGCGGCAGGGGGTCACGGTGTAATAAGTCCTATATGGCACTCTGTTAAGTCCTCATGGAAGGCACGCGGAAAGGGTTAGCAATCAACCCCCGCCTAGTCTCATCGAGTCCGTTCATTATGCGCATGCTACGCGTGGCTCGCTTTTGAACCTGCACAAGATCTTGTTATCGAGTATGTCAGGAAAAGGGTTCATGCAGCCGGACCCCCGCCTTTCCTATAGCTCGCGTCGCTCGACGTTGATGCTCGGTGTACGCACGTACCGTTTTCCTTTACGATCCGTGACGGCTTGGTTGCTGAGAGGGGACCGCCCTCTTGTCTATGGCCCGATCATTTTCGCGAGGTCTAATGCTTGGTTGACTTGGGTTGAGCTCCTCCCCTTGGCTATGGCGGGACCGCTTTTCTACCATTCGGTCAGTACTTTTGGTTTGTTTACTTTACGAGCGGATGCTCGTTTGTGTGATATTATTGTATGCTTCCCCTTTTTCTCGTAGGTTGTTAGTTTAGTTTAGATTTGCACCCTTTGTATGATAACATTAGGTAGCAAGCTTTCCCCCTTAGTTTAGGTTTTCCTCATGCATCTTTTAAAACACAAACCACACTCTTTGATTTTCTTTTCTTAAGAACTTTTTATTTCCGCTCCATTCCCAAGCACAAGTCTCCAAAGGTCGAGCAGCGGAGTGTGAATGTAACTCGTTCACCTAAAAAACACAAAACAAACAGAAATTAGTTAGCCGAGCTACGGTAGCTCTGATTCTGCAAAACAGATACGTAGGCAGCGGGGTAGGGCCCGTGCGAGCATAACTCTTTCTTTTCCCTACATTCTGCATTCATTTTAGTCCAGATTAGCGCATTTTGCTTACACACCCATAGGTTTAGACACAGGCGTGGATACCATCGAGTACGATGGGCGCGAGGGGTGCTAATACCTTCCCCTCGCGTAACCGACTCCCTTACCCTCTTTCTCTGGTCGTGAGGCCGTTGTTTTGTTTTGTGGTTTGCTGGCATTCCCTTCCTTTTCAGGATAAATATGTTAGTGGCGACTCTGTTAATTTTCGCGGTAGCGACAGCTGGCGACTCTGCTGGGGAAGTCTCGACCTATTGCGGGTCCGGACTTAGCGATTCGATCCTAGCGCTTGTGTGTTTATCTTTGGGTGTTTTTACTGCTTTGCATATTTACGTGTTTGCATTGCATTCTATGTGCGCTTTTACTTTTCTGCATCATATTCTGGACTGTCTGGATTTCTATCTGTGGGTGGGTGTTTCAAGAGGTAAAAGGCCCAATACCCAGGCTATGAGTGATACCATAGGAACTAGGAATAGAGTGGTCATGACGGACAGAAGGCGTATGCCTGATTGATCTGATCACGTATCCACGGGCAGAGCTTGGTGGAATGAGGCAATATCGTATGATAGCGCCTACATTCGATCCTCTGTTGGCTTTTTGACCTACCTTGGCCTAGATTTACCCGTGAGTGGGGCGGGAATCAATCATTGCTTAACAGGTACATTGATGGTGACTTCGGATCTTGTTCGTGGGTTACCGCTGTTCTTGTTCGTGGGTTACCGCTGTTCTTGTTCGTGGGTTACTGTTGTTCTTATTCGAGGGTTACCGCTGTTCTTGTTCGAGTGTACTGTTGGTTCCTGTTCGTGGGGTACTATGGTTCTTGTCCGAGTGGTAGTCTGTGTTCTGTTCCAGTGTGTTGTTGACTACGGGCTTTGGTTTTGTGGATTGACATTCCGTGTTCCGTGTGGTATACCATTTGGGGGCCGAACCTTTGGCTCTATATTATGTGTGTTACCGGCAGTCCAAAATGCCTGGTGGGCGGCAACAAGTCCCACCACTTTGCATCATAGCATATTTATTTCCAAAAGAAACGCAAAAAAAATGTATAATAATAAGCATTTGCATGTCATATTTTTCAGGGATATTCAGGAGTTCACCCAAGCTGAAGATGGACATTCTCACTGATACTGTCAAAGAACGCACAAGGCACACCAGAGCTTATAAGATTCCGGATATTGATGTTTCGGGGTTGATTGGTTTGAGTTCTCGGTTGGAAGGAGAGGTTCTTCGTGACTTCAATCATGATTATGGCAATTTGCTCTCCATCCTCAAGACATCTTTCGATCCAATGGCTTTGATCACCCTGTTTCAGTTCTATGATCCACAGTTGAGGTGTTTTACGTTTCAGGACTATCAACTGGTGCCAACACTCGAGGAGTTTTCTTACATACTCAACATCCAAATCACTGATGATGTACCTTTCATTCGAGTTCCCGAGGTTGTGAGATTTGAAAAAATAGCTGAAGCTCTTCACATGGGTATAAAGGAGGTGGAAAGAAATTGGAAGTCATCGGGCGGTGTTTCTGGTTTCTATCTTTGCTTTTTGATCAGTAGGGCTGAGGATGCGGCGAAGAAGGAGCAGTGGGTTGATTTTAGTCGTTTGCTTGCTATCATGATTTATGGTATCGTTTTATTCCCTTCAAGAGAAAACTTTGTGAGTTTGGCGACGATTTGTGTCTTTATGAACAAAAACCCCGTGCCAACGTTGCTTGCAGACGCTTATTTTTCGATCCATTCGAGAAGTAAGAAGGGAGGATATGTTGTTGGTTCTTGTCTTCCGTTGTTGTATCAGTGGTTCATGTTGCATTTGCCGATGAGAGGACCTTTTGTGCTCAAGAAGAGTTCTCTTAAGTGGTCAGATAGGATTGTTAACCTCACATCTTATGACATCAGGTGGAACTATTGTATGGGGAAGATTTGGAACATCATCACTAGTTGCGGTCAATATCCCAACGTTCCTCTCATGGGAACCAGAGGTTGCATTAGTTACAATCCCACACTCGCCTATCGTCAATTGGGATATGCAATGGAAAGGGCTCAGAATGATGTAGAAGCGTTTGAATCAGTGTACTTTGCTGATGGTAAAGATCCTCTGGAGCTAGAGAAGATAGCGTATGCTTGGACCAAAGTTCACAAGAGAGATCAGAATACTTTGAGCAAGAAAGTTCCTATTTCTATGGGTCCTTACCGAAAGTGGGTTGAAGCAAGAGTGGCAAATATGTTGTTGCCATTTGCGAGGTCATGTCCATTGTATGAGCAACCTCCCGTGGTTTTATCTGATACCGTCGCGGCTGAACTCTATATTCAAACTGATGCGGACAACATCAAACTAAGAGCAAAGGACAATGAGGTTGGCTTGGAGAGGTATTTTTAAGATCGCGAAAAGACAGAATTGGCTCGTAAGCTCAAGCAGGCGCAAGGTGAAGGTTCAAGCATGACACGTGCCCAAAGGCGATCGCATGACTTGATGGAAGAAAGCTTGTACCGAAAACAGCAGGAATGTGCGAAGTTGCGAAGGTCCGAAAACAATAGTAAGAGAAGGATGCAGGATTCAGAAAAACAGTTGATGGAAGAAAAAGCCAAATCAGCTCGACTTGAAGAAGAGCTCGCAAGCCTCCGATCCCAGCGGAGAGGAGATGGAGGAGCTCATTCTGTTGTCAGACGATCCTAGTGCTGCTGTGGATTGGATTTGTTTGGTCTAGGGTTTGATTTGATGTGTATTCTTGATGTTTGTCGCCCAAGTCCAGGATTGTTGGATGGGGTCGCATTTTGATGTTCTGGATTTCTTTTGTATGCCTTATAAGCACATTGTGACACGGTTATGTGTTTTGTTTGTATGAACTCAAATTCCCAGTTATGTTTGAATGAAATATGCTCAGTTTGCTGAATTATTCTCGTGCGTGGATTGCTGTTCGAATATATTCTGTATCAGGGTTTCTATGTCCTATCTGAAAGTGGGATGAACTCTTGGATACCTGAAAATGGACAAACATTTCATGCATATCATTCATATATCATACATGTCATATATTTGCAGGTTTTGCAGGTCTTATATCTTATGTCTTGCTGTTTTGTTATCAGAAGGAGTTTTAAGACGGCTAATCACCCGTATCCGACTAGGAGCAATCAGAGAAGGCAGATGGAACAGATTCAAGAACAAATGGCTGAGATTTGAGCTCAACTGACAGAGCAGATGAATGCGCAGATGGCGCAGTTTATGGAAGCATTGACTAATGTGACCAAGGGGCAGGATGACTTGCGGGTTCTCGTCGAGAACTCCAGAAGGAATGAGAATGGAGGACATCCAGGGCTGTTTGATGATGTGTCTGGTAGAATTGACGATCACCATGATCCGAATGAGTTTGATCACGTGGGAGGGCACTATAATCCTTTCAATCAGCATCACGGGTTTCCACCTCCACCTCCGTCTCGTCTTTTGGGAAGGAGAGATCATCAGAGCCGTGGTAATTTGGATTTCAATGTTGAGAACTTTGACCAGGTATCAAGGCATAGTGCTGAGGGTGCACATGATGAAGTTGAGAGGTATCGTCTGATTGAAGAACGTCTCAGGGCTGTTGAAGGCAAAGGGGTGTTAGGCATGGATATCAATGACTTGGGGTTGGTTCCTGGTGTGAGGATCCCACCAAAATTCAAGGTTCCATCTTTTGACAAATACAATGGGGCGACTTGTCCCATGACTCATGTCAAAGCATACTATCGCAAGATGTCAGTTTATTCAGAGGATGAGGGTTTTCTAATGCATTTCTTCCAGGATAGCTTGGCTGGGGCTTCTTTGGAGTGGTATGTTCAACTCGAGCGCACTCATATCCATTCTTGGAGAGATCTTGTGGAGGCTTTCATTAAGCACTATCAGTACAATGTTGATATGGCACCCAACAGGACCCAGTTGTAGAGTTTGGTTCAGGGGTCTAAAGAATCTTTCAAAGAGTACGCTCAGAAATGGCGTGAGTTAGCCGCAAGAGTTCAGCCACCTATGACTGAACGTGAGATGATTGACATGTTCACCAGTACTTTGTCTGGACACTATTATTTGGCTTGCAGTGCTTCAGCAAACTTTTCTGAAATGGTGAGATATGGTGAACGTGTTGAGATGGGTCTAAAGATGGGGAAAATTCAGTTGGGAGCTTCTTCTAATTCTGCTGGTGGTAAGAAACAAGCTGAAGGTTATGCCAGAAGGAAAGAAGGAAATGCGGATGCCATATATGGAAGAAGGGGTTCAGGGAGAAGCAATTCACAGGTTAATGCTGTCATGATCCCAGTACCACAACAACAACAGCAGGGACAACGTTCCAGTAATGATCACTATCCTCCCAGGACTAGGCCTCACAGAAAGATTGATCCGATTCCTATGACCTATGCTCAGGTGCTGCAACATTTGCTTAAGATTGAGAAGATTACTTTGAGAGATGCTCCGAATGCTCCGGACACACAATCTCCGAATTACAATGCGAATGCACGATGTGCTTTCCATTCAGGTGCTGCTGGGCATGATACCGAGAGGTGTATTGCGTTGAAGAATAAGGTCCAGGACTTGTTGGATCAAAAGATTATTCAATTCACTCCTACACCCAATATTGTCAATAATCCGATGCCTACTCACGGAGGTTCGGGTGTGAATGCCATTGAGAGTGAAGAGATAAGGGTTGTATCTGAAGTGAGCTGTTTAACTTTTCCTCTTGTATCTGTGAAGCAACATCTGATTAATAGCGGTATCTTCCCGGGCTGTGGTGTTGATTGTGAGAATTGCAAAAGTCAACCTGAAGGTTGTGCTGATTTGAAAGGTATGGTACAAAAGCTAATTGATGAGGGTCCTCTTCAGTTCTATCGAAGGTTGAGAGGTGCGAAGAGTAAGGATGGTGAAGTGTCTGTGATCTCAATTCCTTATGATCCAGTTGTTCCAATATGTATCCAAGTGCCTATTCAGATACCTGTCAGTATCCCGTATGAGGAACAACCAGCGGCGTTGATGATTACTGTGCCAGGGCCTATTCCATATGAGAGTGAGAAGGCCATCCCTTGGCATTATGGTTCAGACGTATATTACTATGGCACGAAGGAAGAAGGCGAGCCATCTAAAGAGAAGTTTGTTGAGGCCTCAGTTGCAAACACTGATAATTTCACCGGTACTGGTAGGATCACTCGCAGTGGTAGGGTGTTCTCTCCTCAGCTTGTTCAAAATAATGCAGATGCTTTGGCTAAGGCCAAAGGAAAACAAGTAGTGACTGATGTCCAGAACTCTCCGATTCAGAGTGGGGCACCTGATAGTGCTGTGTCTTCCAAGGATGTGGAGGAATTATTGAGAATCATCAAGAAGTCTGATTACAAGGTTGTTGAGCAGTTGGGTCAGACCCAGTCAAAGATTTCCATCTTGCAACTGTTGATGTGTTCAGAAGGTCATATGGATGCTCTCTTGAGAATCCTGAATGGTGCTTATGTCCCGCATGAAATATCTGTGAAACAGTTAGAGGCGGTAGCCAATAACATCTCCGCTGGGAATGGTTTGGGATTCACTGATCGTGATCTTCCTCCAGAAGGGAGAAACCATAACAAGGCTTTGCATATTTCGATTGAGTGTAAGGGGACGACTTTGTCCCGTGTTTTGGTTGATACTGGGTCTTCTTTGAACGTGCTTCCCAAATCTGCTCTCATGCGAATTGACTATGCCGGTGTGGAGTTAAGGCCTAGTGAGTTGGTAGTGCGCGCCTTTGATGGTTCAAGGAGGTCTGTGTTCGGAGAGGTAGATCTACCAATCTAGATTGGTCCTCAGATCTTTACTACAACCTTTTATGTGATGGATATTCAACCAGCTTACTATTGTTTGTTGGGACGACCGTGGATTCACAAGGCTGGTGATGTGACATCCACTCTTCATCAGAAGTTGAAGTATCCGGTTGACGGTAAAGTGGTGACAGTTTGTGGTGAAGAAGATTATATCGTGAGTCACTTGTCCTCTTTCCGATATGTAGAGATCGAGTGTGAGATACATGAGACGCCTTTCCAAGCGTTTGAGGCTGTGAACGCTGTGAGAACTCCTCCTTATGAGATGACGAAGCCAGAAACGGTTATGTCCTCTTTGAAAGATGCTCAGGTTGTCGTTGAGACCGGAAAGGTGAAAGGCTGGGGGCAAGTAATTGACGTGCGTCCCAAATTTGATAAGAATGGTCTTGGTTTCAATCCTGGAAGGCAGAATGCATCGCCCAAGTCTAGTATCCTTAGCCCGATCAAGTTCGTGAGTGGGGGTGTCATTCAAGACGGTCAGGTTGACGCCATTTTCAATGGTGAAGAGGTGGATAGTGATTGTGACTTTGATAGCTGGATTCGTCCAAGTATTCCTGGAGAGATGCCTAGCAACTGGACAATCGAAGATGTCATCCAAGTTACACAAGCTCAGGAGTAAATTCCTTGTTTTTACTTTTCTTATCATGACATAATTCCTACGCTCTGCCCAAGGCATAGTGAATCATTTGTAGGGCCATGCAGTTCGCATTTTCAAAGTTAATCATATGAAATAAAAGGACGTTTTTACATTCAAATGTTTCGCTCTTTGTCTTTCTTTTAACTTTTTCCTTTAAATGGCAATGTTTTTGCACACACTTGCACATATCTTAATAAAAATAAAACTAAAATAAAAACATCAATCATGTAGATGTTCCACCACCACGGGTTCCATTGGTAACAGTTCCGCTATTACTCATTATGATTTTGACAATCCGATCTACCAAGCCGAGGAGGAAGCTTATGAAGATTGTGATCTCCCCGATGAGTTGGCCAGATTGTTGAAACAAGAAAAGAAAGCGATTCAGCCGCATCAGGAGGAAATCGAGATGGTAAATGTTGGTACTAAAGAGCAAGTCCGAGAAGTCAAGATAGGGGCTGCACTTGAGAGTAGTGTGAAGCACAGGCTTATTGATATGTTGAAAGAGTATGCAGATATCTTTGCTTGGTCCTACGAGGATATGCCTGGTCTTGATACAGATATTGTGGTACACCGTCTACCTCTCAAGGAAGATAGTCCTCCGGTCAAGCAGAAGCTTCGAAGGACTCGCCCAGATATGTCTGAGAAGATTAAGAAAGAGGTTGAGAAACAGTTTGATGCTGGCTTTCTGCAAGTTGTGAATTACCCGCCGTGGGTTGCGAATATTGTTCCTGTACCTAAGAAGGACGGAAAGGTCAGGATGTGTGTTGATTACAGAGATCTGAATAGGGCGAGTCCGAAAGATGATTTTCCTCTTCCCCACATTGATGTGTTGGTGGATAATACTGCTCCTTTTAAAGTGTTTTCCTTCATGGATGGCTTCTCTGGGTACAATCAGATCAAGATGGCACCAGAAGACATGGAGAAAACAACGTTTATCACACCGTGGGGAACTTTCTGCTACAAAGTCATGCCTTTTGGGTTGAAAAACGCAGGGGCAACGTATCAGCGCGCCATGGTGACTCTTTTTCAAGACATGATTCACAAAGAGATTGAAGTGTATGTTGACGACATGATTGCAAAGTCTCACACTGAAGAAGAGCACTTGGTTCATTTGCAGAAATTGTTTGAAAGGCTCCGGGAATTCAGATTGAGGTTGAATCCAAACAAATGCACTTTCGGAGTGCGATCCGGAAAACTGTTGGGTTTTGTTGTTAGTGGGAAAGGTATTGAGGTCGATCGTGCAAAAATAAAAGCTATACAAGAGATGCCTGAGCCGAGAACAGAAAAAGAAGTTCGTGGTTTCCTAGGGAGGCTGAACTACATTGCTAGATTCATCTCTCATCTTATGGCCACCTGTGAACCAATATTCAAATTGCTAAGAAAAGATCAGACGGCCAGGTGGAATAATGATTGTCAAAAAGCATTTGAAAAAGTGAAAGAGTATCTGCAGGAACCTCCGATACTAATGCCTCCAGTTCCAAGAAGGCCTTTGATTATGTACCTCACAGTGCTTGAAAACTCAATGGATTGTGTGCTGGGTCAACATGACGAGTCTGGCCGAAAAGAGCATGCAATATACTACCTTAGCAAAAAGTTTACCGACTGTGAATCCCGATACTCACTGCTCGAGAAAACTTGTTATGCTTTGGTATGGGCTGCTCGCCGGCTGAGGCAGTATATGTTGGTTCACATCACCTTATTGATTTCCAAGATGGATCCTATCAAGTATGTTTTTGAGAAGCCCGCTCTTTCCGGAAGGGTAGCCAGATGGCAGATGATTTTGACTGAATATGATATCCAGTATACTACTCAGAAAGCCATCAAAGGTAGTGTGTTGGCGGATTATCTTGCGCACCAGCCTGTTGAAGATTATGAACCGATGAAGTTTGAATTTCCCGATGAGGATGTGTTGTACATCAGAGATTGTAACATTCCTGGACCAGAGGAAGGACCCGAACCAGGATCGCGATGGACGCTCGTGTTCGATGGTGCCTCTAATGCACTCGGGAATGGTGTTGGAGCTGTAATTACTTCTCCATCAGGTTTTCATATTCCGTTTACAGCCAGAATCTGTTTTGATTGCACTAATAACATGGCTGAGTATGAAGCTTGCATCTATGGTATCGAAGCTACGATCGATTTGCGAATCAAGTACTTGAAAGTTTTTGGGGATTCCAATCTTGTCATTAGCCATATTAATGGAGATTGGGAAACTCGCCATCAGAATCTGATTCCATACAGGGAGCATGTGATGAGACTCATTCCATACTTTGATGAGATCACATTCGAGCATATTTCTAGAGAAGAGAACAATCTTGCTGATGCTCTCGCTACTTTGGCTTCCATGTTCAAAGTGAAATGGGCCAATGAAGCGCCTAACATCACCATCAACAGGTTGGATGAACCAGCATTTTGCTTTGAGGCTGATGTCGAATTGGATGGAAATCCATGGTATCATGATATCAAAAAGTTCCTCGAAACTCAAGAGTATCCTCCCGAAGCGTCGGTGACTGATAAGAAGTTTCTGAGAAGGTTTGCAGCTAAGTTCTACCTCAACGGTGGGGTATTGTACAAGAGGCATCATGACGGTGTGTTGCTCCGATGTGTTGTGAAGGAAGAAGCTTCGAAAATCATAGAGGAAATGCACGAAGGTGAGTTTGGTACCCATTCTAGTGGGCATACAATGGCTAAGAAGATCTTGAGGGATGGTTACTATTGGTCCACCATGGAAACCGATTGTCATAACCATGTCAGAATTTGTCACAAGTGCCAGATCTATGCTGACAAAGTGCACGTGCCGCCTATGCCTTTGAATGTCTTGACTTCTCCGTGGCCTTTTGCAATGTGGGGCATTAACATGATTGGAGAGATTAAGCCTACTGCTTCTAATGGACATCGCTTCATTTTGGTTGCCATCGATTACTTCACCAAGTGGGTTGAAGCCGCGTCTTATGCGAATGTCACCAAGCAAGTGATTACTCGTTTTATCAAGCACAACATAATCTGTCGTTACGGGATTCCTAAGAAGATCATTACTGATAATGGGTCAAATCTTAATAACAAGTTGATGAAGGAGCTTTGTGAGTCCTTCAAGATTAAGCATCACAATTCTTCTCCGTATCGTCCAAAGATGAATGGCGCTGTTGAAGCGGCCAACAAGAACATTAAGAAGATTGTGCAGAAGATGGTAGTGACCTACCGAGATTGGCATGAGATGTTACCGTTTGCTTTGCATGGTTATCGCACCTCTGTGCGTACATCGAATGGGGCAACTCCTTTCTCACTGGTTTATGGTATGGAAGCGGTATTGCCAGTTGAAGTTGAGATCCCTTCCTTGAGGATTATGAAAGACGTCGAGCTTGACGAGTCAGAATGGGTGCAAAATCGGATGGATCAGTTGAACCTCGTTGATGAGAAGCGCTTAGCGGCTATTGGACATGGTCAGGTGTACCAAAAGAAGATGAGAAAAGCTTTTGACAAGAGGGTGCGACCCCAAAGCTACAAACCGGGCGATCTGGTACTCAAAAGAATCATTCTTCCTCAGGGTGATCCACGAGGCAAGTGGACTCCGACGTATGAAGGTCCCTTTGTTGTGCAGAAAGTGTTCTCTGGCGGTGCCATGATGCTTGCAACGATGGATGGCGAGAATTTTCCGCACCCATTGAGCGCAGATGTAGTCAAAAAATACTTCGCATAGACTTGGGAAAGAAAAAAGAAGAAGAAGAAAAAAAGAAAGAGAAAAAAAGAAGAAAAAAAGAAGAAAAACAAAAAAAAAACAAAAAAAAAAAAGAAGAAAAAAAAAGAGAAAAAAGAAAAGAAAATAAATCAGGCAAAAGAATGAAAAAGAAACAAATATACCCGCTAAGTTGAAAACCCGAAAGGGCGGCTTAGGCAAAAAAGGGACAAAAGCGAACGACTACATCTCGCATGCCACCTTGGCAATCACTCTTCATACATGTTTAGGGCTCCCGACCGAGGGATAAGCAAGACTCCGTGTTCTTGAGTTCGCACCTGGCGGCTCAAATCCCTAAAGCATGCACAACATCCAATCACTTTGTTTAGGGCTCTCGACCGAGGGATAAGCAAGACTCTGTGTTCTTGAGTTTGCACCTGGCAGCTCAAATCCATAAAGGCTCTCACAAACCCCGTCGGGTCCACAAGTTCGGTGATGTCACACCAATCCGTTGTTAGATCGGGCAGTGATCAATCCTAATGAGTACGGTCTTCCAAAGCAAGGAGATGAGAATGTCAAGGTTATAAAAGTGATAGCGGGATCGAAACCAATGGATATCCGTTTCACATTGCCATTTCTCTTGTACTCAATAAATGCGTGGTTACCTCTTACTAGGAACTACTTCTGAAATGTGTTCGCTCTTTTACGAGCATTCTGTTTGCAATTAATAAAAACCTTTTTATCTTAAACAACTGTTTTCTTTTACTGTTTTGTTTGCATAAAACGTCCTGAATTTATGTTAAACTTTGCATATGAAAACTGCATTGCTTTTACAATACATGATTAGAAATGATAAAATCTTTGAAATTACTTCAAAGTCTTGTGTGACCAGGATGGCAGGCCAAGATGCCATGCTATATCCTGGGGCATTTTTCATTTGTTTGTCTCGCAGGTACGTCCTTGCAAGCGCTTCGCATCAGCATATTGACAAACATAGCTATGAGAGATTCTCACTCCCCAGCCGAGTGCATCCTAATGAGAGATTCTCATTCCCCAGCTGAGTATATCTGGATGAGACTTTCTTTGTTCCAAGATTCTCATCTCCTCATCAAAGAACATCTTAATGCATTCTCTATGCTCCAAAAGCCCCATTCCCCCGCAGAATGTCTTCTCCCTAGTTGAGTCATGATTGGATGGTATCTGATTCCCCGGCAAGCTCTTAATGAGGTTTCTTGACCGAGCTCCTCATTCTCCCCAGTAGAGCGTTTCTCTCCCAACAGATCGACCTATTTTCCCCAGGAGAGTCATCTTGTTCCCCAGTGGAATTGCCTTAACAAAAGGTTCTTATGCTGAGTTCCTTATCCCCAGCGGATCTCTCATATCCCTAGCAGTTTGCTGTGCAGAAGCGTCCATCTTCCCCACTGAGTTTCTTTCCTCAGCAGAGATTCACATGTATCCTCAGCATAACCTGTTCTCATCTAGGATTTCCCCAGCGGAATGCGTCCTATACAAGCAAGTTGATCATTCCCCATCAGAGTTGTCTTCATGACTTGCCCTTATCTCCACATCCCCAGGGTGTCGAGATTTTGCTTCTCCAATGAAGTTGCCCGGGTATCCCCAAGCAGGGTTTATTCCCCAAACATAGCTCGCGTCCAGATTTTGATCATCTCCAGCAGATATCTGATCCATCTTTGCCAGCTCGCAGTTTGTGACTTCTAGTCACTTATCTTGTCCTCCCCGCAGAGTTCCGTACTCTCTCTCCAGGACTTCTTCAGCAATTCAGTGCTCCTCCGTTGTTTCCCCAAGCAACGTTCGAATCATGCATCATTTGCATTGCATTCTCTAAGCATGTAGCGTATTCCTCCTCGGAAACGTTATTCCATACACATTCATACATGCATCATGCATAAATCATATCATATCTGTTTCTTTCTGCAGGAAAGTTATCCAGATTCAAATGCTCCCTAGAGAGCAATATTCGCCTAGTCATTACAGGCGCTTATCCTGATGTTTTGAATCAGAAGAGGATTGTTCTACTTATTTTCTGGCATAGCTCAGATCAGTTCAAAGACATTCCTATTCCCGATGCCCCCAGATTGGTGGAAGATATTTGTTCCTATCCTGATATCCAGCTCAGTTGAGGGAACCGCCTCCGAATCTCCCAAGATCTTCCGAAGGAGCAAGCCTTCTGATACATCAGATCAGTTGGAAATATCTACTCCCTGACGATTTAGTTTGTTCAGAAGAAGAAACTCGCCTGCCCAATCCTGATGCCTAACCATCAGTTGAAGACGCTTTCTTTACCCGGCGTACACAGTTCGGAAGAGATATCTGTTCCTATCCTAATAGTCAGATTCAAATTAGTTGAAGGAACCGCCTCCGGATCTCCCAAGATCTTACGAAGGAGCAAGCCACTAATATCATCAGATCAGATGGAGATGTCTGCCTGATCGACTTTGTCTTTCAGATGAAGATTGTCCTACTTATTTTCTGGCATCATGTCCAGATCAGTTTAAAGGCATTCTTTCCCCGGCGTACACAGTTCGGAAGAGATATTATTCCTATCATGATTTCCAGTTCAGTTGAAGGAACCGCCTCCGGATCCCCGTGGTCTTACGAAGGAGCTAGCCGCTAATTCCCAGATTAGTAGGAATATCTACCTGATGATTTAATTGCATCAGAAGAGATGTCTGCCCAGATTATGATTCCCAGATCAGAGATACTTATTACCCGTTGATGTTCAGATCAACCGATGTATCTCCTTCGATTCCCAGATCGACCTAAGACATCTATCCCGATGCATGTTCGGAGACATCTGCTACGTCTGATATTCAGATCAGTCGAGATGTTCCTTCTCTTGATGCCCAGATCATTGGAAGTGTTTTTCCCCTGCCTGTGGGTGCCCGTTCCCTCTTATCACAAGTTGGAACATATTTATTATCTAGATCGATTGAAGTTTTTTCTCCCTGCTTGCGGGGTGGTACATTCCTTCTTTTTGCAAGGTGGAATCTTCTATTGATCAAGAGTGCAAATTTTCGAGTTCATTCTGGTATTCAATCTCCTTCCACCTCAACGGTTCGAAACTTTCGTTTCTCACTCGTCAGGTTCAAGAAGTTTGAATAGGGGCAGCTGTTGCACCCCAAAATTTGCCCTCTTTATTTGAGCTATAAGTTATTAATGACGTTTATTTCGTCATTCCAAAATTGAAGAAAAATAATAAAGAGTTTTCATGGGTTTAAGAAGAAATGCGTGAAAAATGGTTTAAACGGTGGAAATACGAGAAAATTCGCAAGTCATATTTGGAAGGTGATATGAGCTAAGTTCCCGCGTTGCCTTGACTGTTTCGACGATATCTACAACTTTTGTGTTCGGCTCGGAAGCCAATTATTTGAGGAAGGTCGTCAAATTTGCAAATTATTTGAGATTTCACAGTGAAAAATAGTGCTGAATGTAGGGTTTCGGACCTCGGAAAATTCATATCTCCTAATCCGCTCGCCGGATTCACTTGAAAATTTAACTGGAGCTTCGTACCGTCATTACCAAGATTTCATATGTTCGGACCGAAGGCCAATTCTGCACGTAAAATTCCCAGAATTTTAAGGATCGCCGCGTTGTTCCGGTAAAAAGTGTGTTTTCGAGTATGTCGCGCCGAGTTTGAAAATTCATAACTCCTTCGATTTTTATCGTATGAAGTCCATTTCGGCGGCATTTTCTTGGAAATTTCGTTAGCTTCGATTCTTCGTCACACATGCCTGTTCAGATCCTGAGCCGAAGATAGGGTTTTATCGAGTTCTTTAAGCGGTACTCATAAAATTCTGCACAGTCGCACCAGATGAATCGGCGTTTCTCATCATTCAAACGCGCGTAATTTCTTCATCGCATATCGGATTGTGACGATTCTCGCGGCGACAAGTCACAAATTTGGTCATATTCACAATGGTATTGGTTTCGTTCCGGAATTCAAAGCCGAACCGAGTTTCCTTAAAAACGAGCCAAAATAAGACGCACCGAGGGCGATTTGGACAATTCGCGTTGACAATATATAAACATTTTGCTCTTCACAAATCAAAGGAGGACTCTCATAACTTCAATCTCACCAAAAAGATCAAAAATACTTTCTCTCAATTCTCTCTCAATTTTCTTGGATCAAAACCACAAAAACTCACAAAAACTTCATCAATTCAAGATCAAATCTCAAGAGCAAATGAAGATCAAAGCACAAATCAAGATCTTCTCCTCCGATTGAAGTGTCGCGCGTCTCTCTCCCTATCAAAGGATCTCACGCGCCACTCTCTCCCTCACATCTCTTGGATTTTGTTCGTGTTCGCGTCGTGTTCGCTTTCGTGTTCATCCTATCACATTCTCTTCATTCGATCCGGTAAATTCACTACAAACCTTGCCAGATCATTGATTTTGTTGCTTAATTCGACATTGATCATGATGATTGTTGATTGTGGATGATGGATCTATGATAATTGATGATGATAGTTGCTTGTTGATTGATTGATTTGTGTTGATCTTGATTATTTGATTGAATTTGAAATTTATCGTTGAATTGTTGATGATGCCACATGCATGTTGCTTATGACACAAGAAATTGCATGCTAAGTGTTCGATAATTTGAACGTGTGAAGCATTTGTGCTTAATTTTGAGTTCTAGCATGTGATAATTGATTGTGGAATGATAATTCATGATGCCTACGCTAAATTGATGCCATTTGAGGTTTGATAACGATTACTCTTGATGATTTAATCACAATGCTTACGATTCAATGCTTGCATGCTAATTGTTCGATGGAATGTTTAATTTTGCTCTTAAAGACCAATCAATTTGCTGAATAATGTGTTTGCTCTTGACTCATAGCATTGCATGTTTGATATTTGCTTGTATGTTGAACATTCATGAAGAATGGCATCATGCTTCCTTGCGAGAAAATTCAATTGTTGGCATTTGGCACTGTTAGGTCGACCCAGGATGAGTTTAGGTCGACCTAAAATCTTCATTTTTGATCCTGGCACTGTTAGGTCGACCTAGGGTGAGTTTAGGTCGACCTAAAACCTTCATTTTCGATCCTGACACTGTTAGGTCGACCTAGGGTGAGTTTAGGTCGACCTAAAACCTTCATTTTTTATTCTGGCACTGTTAGGTCGACCCAGGGTGATTTTAGGTCGACCTGGAGCTGTTTCTTTCGTTTCTGGACCTGTTAGGTCGACCTAGGTCGAAGGTAGGTCGACCTATTTTTGCTTCCTTTGCTTCCTAACTTCAATCTTTCATATCTTTTGACTCGTAACTCCGATTTGCGCGTTCTTTATATCGTTAGAAAGCTTGTGAAACGTGCTATCTTGTGAGATGATTGGCATTGATTGATTATGGTTTATTCATTTTTGTTTTCCCCTTGACATTTTGTTGTTCATTTCATGCTTGCATTAGTTATTCATTTTCTCTTAGATTAGACTGTAATAATGCAATTCCGATTGCGATGTTTTGTTATCTCTAACTTGTGTGCTAGTGTGCAAGGCTTTTGGATAGTCACCGGTCGACGCTTGTTACGTGAGTGTTCCGCTCTATTCGCGGGACACGATCTCATTCACTCACATCGTGTTCTCATCTTGGAGAACACGTCTCTATTACTTTATATCTGCTTGTTTGGTTTGCTTGTTCCTCTTGCAGGTGTATTGTGATTATGCTCGACGCGCATGTCGACCTTTGTTTGCTTTCATGGCTAATCGGTGTGCTGACTATTTGCTTTTGCTTTGCTAGCTCGCTCGCGGGATCCTAGTTTCCTTGCTCTCTTCGCTTTAGTTTACGGATCATCATCCGTTTGGTATTGATCCCGTTTCATTTTATTTTTCTTGCACTTTATCGCTTTCTAAGCATCATCCTTTAACATGAGAAGTAGGACCTAGACATGCATCTGGCCAAGCCCTCGAAAGAGGCTCTGTTTTTGTTGGTGTGTTTATATTTGTGCTTTGCGGCAGGGGTCACGGTGTAATAAGTCCTATATGGCACTCCGTTAAGTCCTCATGGAAGGCACGCGGAAAGGGTTAGCAATCAACCCCCGCCTAGTCTCATCGAGTCCGTTCATTATGCGCATGCTACGCGTGGCTCGCTTTTGAACCTTCACAAGATCTTGTTATCGAGTATGTCAGGAAAAGGGTTCATGCAGCCGGACCCCCGCCTTTCCTATAGCTCGCGTCGCTCGATGTTGATGCTCGGTGTACGCACGCACCGTTTACCTTTACGATCCGTGACGGCTTGGTTGCTGAGAGGGGACCGCCCTCTTGTCTATGGCCCGATCATTTTCGCGAGGTCTAATGCTTGGTTGACTTGGGTTGAGCTGCTCCCCTTGGCTATGGCGGGACCGCTTTTCTACCATTCGGTCAGTACCGTTGGTTTGTTTGCTTTACGAGCGGATGCTCGTTTGTGTGATATTATTGTATGCTTCCCCTTTTTCTCGTAGGTTGTTAGTTTAGTTTAGATTTGCACCCTTTGTATGATAACATTAGGTAGCAAGCTTTCCCCCTTAGCTTAGGTTTTCCTCATGCATCTTTTAAAACACAAACCACACTCTTTGATTTTATTTTCTTAAGAACTTGTTATTTCCGCTCCATTCCCAAGCACAAGTCTCCAAAGGTCGAGCAGCGGAGTGTGAATGTAACTCGTTCACCTAAAAAACAAAAAACAAACAGAAATTAGTTAGCCGAGCTACGGTATCTCTGATTCTGCAAAACAGATACGTAGGCAGCGGGGTAGGGCCCGTGCGAGCATAACTCTTTCTTTTCCCTACATTCTGCATTCATTTTAGTCCAGATTAGCGCATTTTGCTTACACACCCATAGGTTTAGACACAGGCGTGGATACCATCGAGTACGATGGGCGCGAGGGGTGCTAATACCTTCCCCTCGCGTAACCGACTCCCTTACCCTCTTTCTCTAGTCGTGAGGCCGTTGTTTTGTTTTGTGGTTTGCTGGCATTCCCTTCCTTTTCAGGATAAATATGTTAGTGGCGACTCTGTTAATTTTCGCGGTAGCGACACAAGCTATTTAGTTAACTTTAATAAAAAGTCGATATGCAACGATGTGATGATTGAATGATGAATGCGACACAACCAAATAGACAAAATGCATATGGCAAAAATTGGGGTGCGACAGATGCCCCTATTTAAGTTTCTTCTATCGAAGATGTGAAGAGACTTAAATACAAAGTACACAATTTTTGTCCTAAGATTACCGCAACAATGCTTATGACATGAATGCAATGGACACTTTTTTTAATGCAATATGATATGAGACATTCTGTGGGAAATATGGTGTCACAAGAGACTAACTGTTGATGGAGAAACTTAAAAAAGAGGGATAAAACTCTGGATAAAAAGATAGTGGGAATGTCTAAGAGTAGCTTTAGGCGACGGAAATCATCAGAGACATTCAAGAGTGGCTTTAAATGAATCTGAAAAAAAGTTCCAAACTCTGGGGAAACATCGGAGACATCCAATAGTAGCTTCGGATGGAAGGAAACCAACAAGACTCAACAGTGGCTTTGAATGCAAGAGGAGACCTACAAATCGGAGTTATGGCAGAGACGTCCAAGAGTAGCTTTGAACGAATGGAATCCAAACTCTGAAAACAATGGGGATAATCCAACAGTAGCTTTGGATAAAACGGAAACCAAAGAGATTCAACTGTGGCTTTGAATGCAAAAAGGAGATCGGAACCTAGAAATATATCAGAGTCATCCTGAGGAGCAATAGATGAGATGGATATCAATTTTGGAAAATACGAGCGACCATCTAATAGTAGCATTGGATGGGAAGGAAAAAACAAACTCAAGAACATCCAAGAGTGGCTTTGGATGAGAAAAGTTTGGTATTCCTGCTCAAAGATATAAAGATCATTCAACAGTAGCCTTGAATAACACTTTACTAGGGATTGTGATATCCAATAGTAGCTTTGGATAAAAAGTGAGGAGCGACATGTCCAAGAGTAGCTTTAGACAGAGAGAAACAAATACAAATCCAAGAGTAGCTTTGAACAAAGAGAAACAAATACAAATCCAAGAGTAGCTTTGGACGAAGAGAAACAATAAGACATCCGAGAGTAGCATCGAAAAGAAACAAAATACAAATCCAATAGTAGCATTGGACGGAAAGAACCAAATACAAATCCAAGAGTAGCATTGGACGGAGAGGAAAAAGAAAGACAAACAAATGCTTTGGTAGGCGCCAAGTAAGTTGGGCTTAGATAACAAGGTATGATTAATAACAACGGAACCTTGAAAGAATGCAAATGAGTATGAATTTTGTTTCGATGCATAATATTGAATTTTTCTATGCATGAGATGTGAATGATTAATGTAATGTAATTGGTTACGACAACTGAAGTAGACTCTTTTGTGAGGGAAGATTGGAACTCTGATTCCTCGACACAAGAACATTGTCAACTCTGTTATGTCACACTGATGATCCTTTTGAGAAGGACCGCTAAACTGCTTGGGGATCACTGAAGGAGATTTCCCCTGACTGGCTGATTGTTATCTGATCGTTGCTTCAGTTCTTTGAAATGAATGTCGAGAACACATGCCCCAGTATAAGTCTTGAATAACAGGATCTTGAAGTAACGTGCCCCTGATAGGATCACTGATCAAGTCTCTTGACTGTTTGAACTCCCTAAAAGATGAGTACTTGCAAATAAAATGTTCATTAAAAAATGGTAATTTTAATGCAATGCTCAAAGCATATTTTGAAATCTAAATCATTTATTGGAATGATGCTATTGATTCAAAGCAAAGTAATCAAAGGTCAAAACATAATGGTTTAGACATTCAAAGTGAAATATGAAGAAAAGGTATGGAAAAACAAATGATTCGCAAAGATCTTTAGAAGTCAGGTTAACGCAACCTTGTTGTAATATGCTTTCAAAATAAACCTTGCTTCAATTAGGTCTTTTGAAGGTTGTAACGTGGTTTGGTTCACGGTTTATGAAACAAAAGATATAGGCTCAAAATTATTTGTACCCACCCCATTCTTCGCGATGATCTCCAATCCTACGCTCAGTTAATTCAAATTATGCATTCAAGCTCCAAGAGGCTTTAGAATTGCACCTATGATAATGATGATGGTTTAAAGACCAAGGGAATCTTTGAGACGACAGTCACCTCTTCCTTTCGATAGTCACAACGTTTTATTGTTGTTCCAGGAATTTATTGACTTCTCTTTTTTATTTCTATTATCCCTAACTTTTGCCTGAACTGTTCCTTTTTAGGATTACAGTCAGCGGGATGACCCAATTTTGCCTAAGTCTCCTTCGTAGGTTTTGACTTAGTGGACTTTTTTTTTGAAATATTTTTATGATATTGGAAAGATAGTGACTGGCTTGATAATGATTAATGATAACCATCTTGGTCACTTTTGATCGAAACCCTTATCGAAAGGTATACTTAATGATTTTCTTGAAATCGAATGCGTAAACAAATTAACTGAGAACTACCCTGCCCCAGGTTAAGATTACGGGTTTTTTCGTACAAAAAGAAACACCAACTTTGAAGGCTCAGAGGGGTGAACTAGGGATTAACTTCCTTATTTCTCCAGTGTTAAGGGATTGAAACAATGCCTGTACATCATCAACAAAGATTTATTTGAAAGCATACAGTTCAACAACTTGGGTATTTTGTTTTCATCATCCTCCCTCCAATCTTTTCATAAAACACGAGTTTGATAGAAGAAAGTGAGCAAGAGATATATATAGATTTTTTTTGAAAAAGAAAACATAAAGGTAAACACAATGAATTAAATCAAAATACACAATGCTCATTTCATTAAAATTAACATTAAGGAACAAACAAAGTTCAAATGCAGTACACAAAACAAAACAAGGAAATTGCAAACAGAAAGAAACAAGGCCTAGTGACTAATCAGTGACGAGGAGGAGCTATCCTGTCTGAAACACTTGGCTTTAGGAAGGTAGCTTGTCAATCTTAGTCTTCAGCCACTCTTGTCATGCTCGGGCAAAGGATTCTTGACAACATTGGGATTGATATCCTTGAAATATAACATATTTGCCCTCATCAATTCTTGCACTCTAGCCTTCAACGCGAAACAACTTTCCAAATTATGGCCAGCACCTCCTTGATGAAATTCACAATGCAGATCGGATCTGAAACCGGGTGGAAGAGGATTCGGAGGAGTAAAAGCTCTTGTTGTAATCAGACCTTTCTTGACCAATGTAGGATATAGCTCAGTGTAAGTCATGGGAATAGGATCATAGGTCGTCCTACCACGATTCAAATTCTGGTTAGCAGCCTGAGGTTGAGGAGCTTGAACTTGTGGAGCCTTGGTCACAGGAGCAACTGTAACTACAATTGGTTGATCATAGTTATTAGTCCTTTGACGAGGTCTTCTTCCTTCATCACTCACAGCATTTGTTTCTCCTTCCTTTTTCTTATGGAAGTTTCCAAAAGACTTTCTTGCACCATTAGAGGATTTAGCAGCATTGGCAACCTTGCCGTTCTTAATTCCTTCCTCTAGCCTTTGACCAATAGTCACCAAGTCAGTAAAGTTGGAGGACACGCTTCCAATCATCTTCTCCCAATAGAAAGGTGAGAGAGTATCCATGAACATTCCAGTTAATTCTTTCTTGGCCAATGGAGGTTCCACTTGAGAAGCTAGCTTTCTCCAGCGTTGAGCATACTCCTTGAAGGATTCCCTTTCTTCCTGAGACATGTTTTGTAGCTGACGGCGATCAGGTGCCATATCCAGATTGTACTTGTATTGTTTCATGAAAGTATCAGTCAGATCTTGGAAACAATGGATACGACTTTTCTCAAGTCCCATATACCATTTCAAGGAAGCGCCAGTCAGGCTATCTTGAAAACAATGAATCAGCAATTTGTCGTTCTTGGTATAAGCAGCCATCTTGCGGTAGTACATGGTCAAATGACTTCTTGGACAAGTGTATCCCTTGTACTTTTCAAACTCCGGAGTTTTGAACTTGGCAGGTATGACCAGTTCGGAAACCAAACACATGTTCTCAGCAGCAACCCCAAAGTAATCAGCGCCTTCCATGGCTCTTAGTCTTTTCTCCAAGATTTGATATTTTTCTTTGACTTCATCAATGTCACCATCTCGGTGCTCAAAGAGAGGATTTTCATAAGTGGTTTGGGCATCAGCGTGCACAATTGGTTGACACTCAGTCATGATTGGAGCTTGGAACATTGGTCGTGAAGGTTGACCAACCATAGCAGCAGTGGCGTGAGGTGGAGAATAATCCGGAGGTAAACCAAACTCAGGCCAAGTAGTGGCTGGCCTTTGAACAGGAATAGGGTCTTCAACATCGTCGGCGACCTCTTGAATAACAGTCCTTTGAGGTGGTTCCCCTCTAGCAATCAAAACTTGCAACATCTCAGTGAGCTTAGTCATTCCTGACTTCAGATCCTCAATCTCCATTCTAACTTCAGCATTATGTTGTTCTTGGTCCGCCATTCTTCGTCTGACGTTGGCTCTAGTCTCGTACTCGTGTGGAGGAACCAGTTTGACAGTTGACAGATAACTGAATGAAAGAGACAGTTAGAATGAGGTACTTGTATGATGCAAATGCTATGTATTGTCATGCAATGTTTGGATGCAGAGTATGATAACAAAATAACCTATCGGAAGGCTCCTTAAGTTAGGACAGTTATAAGTTATTTACCCAAGAATCCCCTCACAAGGTTAGCTCTAGAGTTTTTGGATATAATAGTTCCTAGAGGCATCCGAGCATGTTCAGAATTTCATCATGCGACAGGTGAACCATCTTATAACGAATTTCATGAATATGCATCCTCTAGGTGAGGTTATTGTACCAATCATACAAGGAGTGCACCTTGGGGATCGATGCATAACTTCTTTAGATGGAACGGGTTCTAAAGGTCCTTGGAGTTAGCGACGAAATCAGATTTCTGCCATGCGATGGGCGAACCATCTTATGACAAATTTCATGACTAAGTCTCCTCTAAGTGGGGTTTTTGTATTAGCCATTCAAGGTGTGGACTTTGGGGGCTAACACTACACAACCACCTCCTAACTTATGTTTTTTCTCTTGTTTTTCAAAAGCTCGGGTTGAGAGCTTCTCTCAAGTATCATTCCCATATCCACAAGTGAGCATATACAGAAATAAATAAAGAGCGATAAATCAAGAGTAAAGAAATATAAACAACACAAGAATTAACATAAAGAACAAGCATAAAGAACACAAGAATAAACAAACAAAGATATACACTCAAACACAAAACAAACTAAACTAGGGTTGACTCTCTTAGGATATTCCCCAGCAGAGTCGCCACTTTCTGTAGCGGTAAAAATGTGACTCGACGCGTTTTTAACGCGCTCGAAGTACAACAGAGTCGCCACCGAACTTTATTTATTCCAAGAAGGAAAGGGAAAATATCGATAAAACCCACAAAGAAAAATGAAACGGATAAGATGGTCATCGCAACCAAATTAGGGTTCGGGAGTCGGTTAGGCAAGGGGAAGGTATTAGCACCCCTCACCTCCATCGTACTCGATGGGACCCATTTAATTAGTTTTATGAATGAGTGTTTGCGTGATGTTTGCGTTCTTTAGCTTATTAATCGAGAAAAGGTAAACGAAAAGGTTTTTAGGTTTTCTATTATTATTGAAGAAAAAGAAAAGATTTTTTATTATTATGCTCGCCAAGACATTTGTATCTTGTGCCTACGTATTCCCTAGTGCAATGGGAAAGTCAGAGCAATCGTAGTTCGGGCTAGAACCACGAAAAGTTTTGTTGGTTGATTTTAGCGAGAGGTACTCGATCGCTTTCAAATGGAAATACTATGCGCACATGGATATGAGATTACTACAAGAATGGATAACTAAATCAAGAGTGAGACAAGATTTTAGCCATTATCGCATTCGAGTGGAAGATATTCGATCTTCACATGTGGAAGTATGTTCGTATTGAAAATTGATTAAGTATCTCGTTTATGAAAAGAGTTTTAAAATGGTAAGGAGATATTTGCGGACGTTTAGCAAAGGATTGAGCATAGGTGTTCACCTAGCGCGTCTTTACCCAAGGTATTCAACAGCAGCGAGCCCCATTGTCACTTGTTGTCCTTGTTAATTAATTTGTTTTGACTCAAAGGATCAAGGTATTCAGGAGGTGTTCACTTCTTGTCACTTGATCACTTTGATTTGATTAATGTGTTTTGATTCAAAGGATCAAGGTATTCAAGAGGTGTTCACTTCTTGTCACTTGATCACTTTGATTTGATTAATGTGTTTTGATTCAAAGGATCAAGGTATTCAAGAGGTGTTCACTTCTTGTCACTTGATCACTTTGATTTGATTAATATATTTTAATTCAAAAGATCAAGGTATTCAAGAGGTGTTCACTTCTTGTCACTTGATCTCTTGGTTTGATTATTGTGTTTTGATTCAAAGGATCAAGGTACTCAAGAGGTGTTCACTTCTTGTCACTTGATCACTTTGATTTGATTTAGAAAAGTCTTAATTAATATTTTAATCCAAAAGAATCGAGGTATTCAAGAGGTTTACACTTCTTGTCACTCGATCTTTCGGTGTAGTTAAGAAAAAAGGATTTTTGTAAAGAAGGGACTCGACGTTGGATCGAGAAATTATTGAGACGACTTGGCGTTGAACCAAGATTTATTTGTTTTCGGATTGAAAGATTAATCTAATATTTTTAGTATTTTGATAATGAAATATAAAAGTCTAAACTAAAAAACATATTTTTGTATTTTAGAAATATTAGAAATTTAAACAATAATTAACATAAAAACTATAAAGAAAACAAGTAAACTAAAAGTAAAAAACTCAAAAAAAAAAAAAGGGTGCTGGCCCAAGAAGTTAGTAACCCATAAAATAAAAATAAAATTGTATTGGGCCGGACCGGGTCGGGTCAAACCCGGATCCGCCCTTTCTTTAATAAACAAGGAATGGGTTTTAAAAACCCTAAAATTACCAAAAAGAGGCGTTGCCTCTTATGCCTCTGATCGGAATAATAGCAAGTGTACTATTTTCACCGATGTAGTAATAATGGGTTTTACCCCAAGTATCGATCACGAGGATTGCGTGGGAAATAAAAATTGATATAAGGAGTCAATTAAACAAAATATCAAGGGGGTATTGTTTTTATATTAAAGAATTACGGTTAAAATAAATCAACTGAAAATTGAGATGAGATTTT
This sequence comes from Vicia villosa, assembly GCF_029867415.1. Classification (NCBI taxonomy): domain Eukaryota; kingdom Viridiplantae; phylum Streptophyta; class Magnoliopsida; order Fabales; family Fabaceae; genus Vicia; species Vicia villosa. The sequence continues at coordinate 362,149 of NW_026705477.1, forward strand.
CTAAGTATAAAGGTATAAGAATGCCAGGGTAGGTGTGTAATTTTCCTTACAATGACTTGGTAACAACAGATCTCTTCAACAAGTTCATGAAGTGCACTATTTGTTCTTAAGGATGTTTTCCTAAGTCCTTAGTGAAAACCTTTTGGTTTGCAATCCTATTGCCTAAGTCCTTAGAAACAAAAGATTTGTGAACCAAAGATATCAATGATCAAGAATATTCAAATAACCTTACGGTATCCCTAGTCCTAGGTGATAACCCTAAAATCTAATTGTTTAAAAACCTTAACAATTGTAGTCCTACAGATTGTTAACCATAGATCAAACCTTGTTTGTCCGACAAAGCAAGCATAATACTCATTAAACAATTAAGTGTCAAAACATGAATTCTTGATTGAAGAAATGCGTAGATCATAGTCATTACAATAAAAATCAGGGACACCCCCCTGGCATTGGGGGGTTTAGCCTCTCATAATATTCAAGCAAACACAATCAGAAAGTTTAGACATTTACAAGAGATTAGGAGAACTCTGATCTTCAATGGTGTCCACCGTTGAATCTCCTAGCCTTCCAAAACCTTGATAAAGCTATCTCGCTCTCTTCTGTAATTCTTCTCGTCCCTTCAAAAAAAGTGTCCAAAAATAACTTAAAACATAAACCTAAATAGTCTCCATACAAGCCTTTAGCAGTACAAGGTCAAGAATGCCCCTGGACGAAGCTGGAATGGCCCGAAACCCACAAATCGATCGACATTGCGCATGCCAACACGGGCCGTGCGCAGGAGCACGGGCGGCCGTGTTGGCTCCCTGGATTTTGTATTGCCTTCATATGCACTTAAACACGGGCCGTGTGCTGAAGCACGGCCGGCCGTGTTTGCCCCCAGACTTGTGATTTCTTCATCTTTTTCTTGCTCTTCCTTCCTCCTTGACGCTTGGTCACTCCAGATTCTTTGTTCAAACCTGCAACTTGTACCAAACTAAACACAAAGGCATAAAAACATCTAGAAATTAACTAAAGAAATAAAATTCACCATAAAGAGATCAAAACAAACACAAAGCAAAAACTTAGTAAATTCTTACGAAACTCATGCCAAAGTGTTACCAAATTGATCGATATGGACCGAATGCATGATGCAAACTATATGAAAATGGTGACCGATCACAACCCCAAACTTATCTCATTGCTTGTCCTCAAGTGATGCGAGAGACACTTAGATAGGTCACCTTGGATTCTTATTTCCTCAATGTCACCGATGTTATTCACCTCGTGCTTCTACCTTCTTGATAAAGCTTCCAACACATCACACCAATGTTTCATCGCATTTCTTTTTCAGAGTATCTCTTCACCTGCAAGCTTTTTCACAATCTCACCAAGTCTCTCGTGGTTAAAGTGTTTCACTCATAAACCAAAATATGCCATACCAACTCTTAGCTTCGAATAGATTCTACTTTCACTACAGAGACAGAATTCACACACTATTAGAGGTCTTTTTCGGATGTAACGAGGCTTAGGTACGGTGGGATAAACAAGGAAAGGAGTGTACTAGTGGTTTGTAGCTCGACATTCCTTATCGTGTGTTTTTCTCTCACTTTTTCTTTTATGCAAGACTTTTCGAGGGGAATAAATCTTTAGACTCTTCAACACATTCATTCGGGTGCTTTTCTCATTCTCGAGTCTATTTGTTTGGGCAAGTGCTTTTGCTCTTTTTCTCTTTTTTTTTTCTTTCTTTGCAAGAGATATATAAATGTCTTCTCTCTTCTTTTTTTTTATGTACTTGCCCCTCATACGATCAACCCCAAACTTATTATTTTTGCACGTTTATGAAAAACAACACAATATAAACATCGAGCAAGGGTAAGGATAGTGTGGCTTTGGGTTCATTCATTGGGTAAAACAAACAAGGGGATAAGGCTCAAAGGGGTTTACAACGGATAAGAATAAATGATGGTGGTTATGAAGGCTTATGGGTAAACAAACAAGTGCCTCAGTGTGTGTATTCATATCAGAGTGTGTTAGCAGAATAAACGCGAAACCAGAGTGATAAAGTCATACCTGGATGCCCTCATGATGAATTTGCGGTGTTTGGCTTTGATATTTCTCACCATGTTGGATAGCTCACTTGCAGGTTTCAGTCTACTCCTAGAATCATACGATTTCTTTTTGTTGTGAATGTCTTCCACTCTTTTCAATCTAGTATTAACACGATGCGTCCAACAACTATTTCTCTGATGACATCAACTTCCAGGGTGCCTTGAAGAAACATGTTCAAGTTGTCTCTTTCATCCACTTACCATAGTTGCATCAAATATTCGGTGATCAATCAATCTTGTAACAAATATAGGCAATAAAAAAATACCACACAAACCATAAAACAAAACAGACATAAACTGAATAATTAAAACAGAGATGACCAGGAAGAAATGTAAAGGACCCCTCCCACACCTAAACCGAACATTGTCCTCAATGTTTCAGTCTTAGTGCGGAAAAGACTTACACACTACTGAGGAGGTGGGTGCTGAGGTTGAAAGTGCAACATCATCTGCTGCATCATTCTCTGGATATCATCAATGGCAACCCCTTGACGGAGTTGCTCTGTCACAATTTTTTCAATCTCCACTCCTTGGCGGGTTTGTTCGGCCCGGAACTGCTCAATATCCAGAGAACTCCATCCAGCCGAGGAGGATCCTTCACCTTGATTGCGTGAGGTCCTCGGGCGGGGAGTAGTCCTCTCCCTCCTAGGTTCATCTTCATCCATCTCCTCATCTGCATACACAACATCATCCCTAGCTTCCTCGGGGTCAACATTAGTATATAACCAATTTGCATTATTATCAACAGTAGTTTTTTCAGAATTCGGTAATCGCAACAATTTGCGAGACCGGCTTACCAACATGTGGCCATTTTGAGATGGTTCAAGCATCCCTTGCGTGCACAGAGCATTTAGATCAATTTTGTGCAATGCTTGCAACGGGGTCTCACCATCCATTACTGGCCGATATCCACACCATTCAGCAATTTGGGTGATCATGCCTCCCACAGAAATAGCACCTGAACCGGCACGCCCCATAGTACCTAAATGATCTGCCGCAAACGCAGCAACATTCACTGGTTCATCATTCACCATAGCATACATCAGAAAGAGTTCTCTTTTTGTTGCGACACCGGTGCTGTCACCTCGCCCGAACAGGGAGTATGCTAACCCCTTTTGTGCATAGCGGAAGCACGGGTTTTGGATCCAAGAGGCCTTAGCGGTTCGTGCTTCATATTGTGGTAAACCTGTAATAGATGACCAAAAAGCAGAAGCAGAAAACTCATTTGGCACTGCCCCGTGGCCAACCAAAGGTAGCCGGAGACATTGCCCGAGTTGAATTACAGACATAGAATGATCCTCATTATAAAGCCGAAAGGTTAGAGTGCCAAAATATTCAAAAGAGTGCCCAGTCCAGTTTTTTTCCAAAGTAAATTCCACAGAACTTAAGAATTCTAAAGTAATGCGCTCGTATGTGGGTGCATCATTGTGCATGAATTCAAGGATCCCTAGATTATTAAACATTTGTGTCACATCATCTAGGATTCCTAGTGTATTCATAGTGGTGTCACACACATACCTAGTGGGAACAAGCTTCCTAGTCAAAAGAGTCTTGTACCTTTGGACATGCTCATCTTTTTCAAAAATGATGTTGTGAGCGTTCGGTGTTCGGCGAACTCTTTGTTTGGGCCTTGAGGATTCGACAACCACTGCCTTTCCTTTGTCAACTCTTCTTGGGGGCATAATGGGAATCTGAAAAATTAGCAAAAATTGAAAGTGGGAGAAATAAGAAACTATTACCGTCACTTTGTAGAGGACACAAAACGGCCCAACTTTTGTGAAAGCGGAAGAGGATTTGGAGTTTTGATGATGGAGGTAAGTGAGCTTCAATGTTGATGGAGGCAAGGAGTTTTTAGAAGAGACTAGGGTTCTTGAGAGGAAGAAGATGACTGATGCTGAGTTGTGCCAAGGAGAAGGGGATTTTAAAGTGTGTGGGCCCCACAAAGATTTAAAATCCTCTTTAAAATTCAAATTTTTTTCAAGTCTGCGCATCGACACACGGGCCGTGCGCCCACGCACGGGCGGCCGTGTGTCGCCTCTGGTTTTTAGATTGCAAGAGGTTCTGATACGCACGGGCCGTGTGCTGGAGCACGGGCGGCCGTGCTTCGCCTCTGGTTTTTGTATGGGGATGGCTGGTCACTCACGCACGGGCCGTGTTCTGGAGCACGGGCAGCCGTGCTTGAGTGTGCTGTTGCACTTCTCTACATAATTTCTTCGTTCCTTTCTTTGTACATTCTTCGTCCTAGCAATCACCACTCTTTACCCCTGCATAACTCATACATAAACGAGCAAAACAAAATAAAAAGTATTAGTAAACCCGTGGGTTGCCTCCCACGAAGCGCTGCGTTTAACGTCGCATGGCTCGACGGTTGATCATCTCATCATGCGATACGAATGTGTTCGAGAGTGCTGGTTCCTTGTCCATGGCTGTATGGTTTCACTCTCGGGTTGAACAATAGCTCCAGTTGTCCCTCACAACTTTCTTTCTTCCTTTCTTTTGCTTTCTTAGGGCTTTTGACAGCTATATCAGTTGTTTCCATCATTGAAGTTATGCTAGAAACTTTTTCATGGAAGTTGTTAGGATTTTTGTCTTCTTGTTTACCTTCTGTCATATCAGTTGCGGTTTTGTCCTTCACAGTTGACCTATGTTTTCCGACCCCTAACATTTTCAAGGTTACTTCTTTATCAAATGATTTCAGTGTTAGTGTCCCTTTTTCAATGTCCAGATTACAGCGCCCTGTTGACAAAAAGGGTCTCCCAAGAAGGATAGGAGTTTCTTCATCTTCCGGAATGTCCATGATGTGGAAATCGACAGGAAAGACAAACTTATCGACTTCCACTAGTACATCTTCAGCTACCCCATAGGATTTCTTAACTGTGTGATCAGCGAACCTTAATTGCGTCTTGCTTTCACTGATCTTTTCTAATTCAAGCTGTCGGAAAATGGATAAAGGCATTAAACTCACACTAGAACCAGAATCAAGGAGTACCTTTGTAAATGCTCTATTCTTGATAGTGCACGGTATTGCTACCGCACCAGGGTCTTTCCTCTTAATAGGGATCCTTCTTTCTGAAGAGATTATACCACATTTCTTGACTGCGCTTTTTGGTTCTCCTCCTAGTGACTTCTTTTTCTCCAACACCTCCTTCATAAATTTCTTATACAAAGGCATGTGTTCAAGTGCTTCAAAAAAATGGAGATTCACCTCTAACCTCTTGAATAATTTAGTGAACTTCTTAAAGTCCTTCTCCTTTGAACGACTCTTTGTTGCTCTTGAAGGGAAGGGTAGTTTAATTTCCGGTTCCGCATTCTTTTCAATTTTTTCTTCAGCTGGTTTAGCCGGTGGTATCACCACTTCTGGCTCTCTTGGGTTCTCTCTTATTTCCAAATCTACCTCTATCACCATAGGGTCATCTAACTCTTCTTTTTCCTTTTCCGGTTCTAACACCTTTTTACTCCTTGTTGTAACAGCATTGATCTTCTCTAGATTTTTTTGATCTTTCACAGTTTCGTTCGGAAAGTTTCCTTGTGCCTGTAGAGTGAGATGTTGTGCTATTTGACCCATTTGAACTTCAAGATTCTTGATTGAAGCCGTGGTGTTCCTGAGGTTGGCTCTTGTCTCTTCTTGAAACTGAGAGTTTTGAGTTGCCACTTTTTCAAGAGCGATCTCCCAATCTTCTTTCTTTGGTACCTGTTGTTGAAATTGTTGAGGATGATGTTGGAATTGTTGTTGATATGGAAGTTGTTGTTGTGGAGGTCTGTGTTGTTGTGATTGCGCTGGAGTTTGAAATTGGGTGGATCCTTGCTTTTGAAAGTTACCTTGTTGGTCCTTCCATGCGAAATTAGGATGATTTTTCCAACCCGGATTATAAGTATTGGCGTATGGATTATTTTGCCTCAACATATGAATCTGTTCCACCTGTTCCTGCGTTGCCACACAATGCATAGCAAAATGTGGTCCACTACATATTTCACATACAACTGAGGCCGCTGGTTCAATTTGTGCTACCTTTTGTTCACTAAGATTCATCTTCTTCAGTCTTCTTTCTACTTCAGCTGCAATTTGGTCTTCCATTTTAACTACCTGATCAGCAAGCTTCAAATCAATTTTTCCTTCCGGTTGGCTCATTGCACGGTCATATAACTCGATGTGCTCATTAGCAGCAATAGCTTCTATGATCTTCTTGATACCCGTGGCTGTTGAAAAATTAGTTGAGCCACCGGCAGCAGTGTCGATAAGCTGTTTTGTTTGGAGTCTGAGACCGTTTACAAAAGTCTGCATTTGTTCGGTTGGGTCCATGTTATGAGTAGGACAAGCAACCAAACATCTCTTGAACCGCTTGTATGCATCACCCAGTGATTCTCCTTCCTTCTGCTTGAAATTAACAATATCATATCTTTTTCGAATAAAGACTGAAGCAGGGAAATACTCATTAAGGAAAGCTGTTTCCATTTGTTGCCATGTTGTGATGCTCCCGGCTGGAAGTGAGTAGAACCACTCTTCCGCGTCTTCGGATAAAGTGAATGGGAACATCACGAGTCTCTTTGCTTCTTCAGAATGGCCTTCTATTTTTAATGATGTTGTTGTGGTGAGGAATCTTTGTAGATGCTTATTTGCATCTTCATTGATTCTTCCCGCAAACGGCTTGCTCTCCAACTGTCGGATAGTTGAAGGATGAAGTTGGAAGTGTGCAACATTGACCGGTTGATTTACGATGGTCATTCTTCCAAGCGGGGCATTATTCCTTCCATAGTCTCCTAAAAGCCTCTCTGGGGGAGGTGGATCAGCTGCCATAGTTTCAGGCTCAGATTCTGACTGCTCGGATGAAATAGATATTCTTTCTTCGTCTTCTGATTCTGAGACTATAGGAGATTCTTCTTTTGAAGCCAGTCTTTTCCGTTTAACTTCGCGGAGTCTTGCTCGCAATAGCCTTTCTGGTTCTGCGTCAAAAAGAAGTTCAGCTGAGGCCTTACCTCGCATACAAGATTAGAGTTGATTAGTGTGAATGAAATAAAAATAAAAGTAAAATTACACAAATATAAATTCAACAAAAATAAAATTTTAATTGCAGAGCAATAAAATTTTAATTGACTCGTTAACAATTTATATTTTGGCAATCCCCGGCAACGGCGCCAAAAACTTGATCGGAATAATAGCAAGTGTACTATTTTCACCGATGTAGTAATAATGGGTTTTACCCCAAGTATCGATCACGAGGATTGCGTGGGAAATAAAAATTGATATAAGGAGTCAATTAAACAAAATATCAAGGGGGTATTGTTTTTATATTAAAGAATTACGGTTAAAATAAATCAACTGAAAATTGAGATGAGATTTTCTAAGTATAAAGGTATAAGAATGCCAGGGTAGGTGTGTAATTTTCCTTACAATGACTTGGTAACAACAGATCTCTTCAACAAGTTCATGAAGTGCACTATTTGTTCTTAAGGATGTTTTCCTAAGTCCTTAGTGAAAACCTTTTGGTTTGCAATCCTATTGCCTAAGTCCTTAGAAACAAAAGATTTGTGAACCAAAGATATCAATGATCAAGAATATTCAAATAACCTTACGGTATCCCTAGTCCTAGGTGATAACCCTAAAATCTAATTGTTTAAAAACCTTAACAATTGTAGTCCTACAGATTGTTAACCATAGATCAAACCTTGTTTGTCCGACAAAGCAAGCATAATACTCATTAAACAATTAAGTGTCAAAACATGAATTCTTGATTGAAGAAATGCGTAGATCATAGTCATTACAATAAAAATCAGGGACACCCCCCTGGCATTGGGGGGTTTAGCCTCTCATAATATTCAAGCAAACACAATCAGAAAGTTTAGACATTTACAAGAGATTAGGAGAACTCTGATCTTCAATGGTGTCCACCGTTGAATCTCCTAGCCTTCCAAAACCTTGATAAAGCTATCTCGCTCTCTTCTGTAATTCTTCTCGTCCCTTCAAAAAAAGTGTCCAAAAATAACTTAAAACATAAACCTAAATAGTCTCCATACAAGCCTTTAGCAGTACAAGGTCAAGAATGCCCCTGGACGAAGCTGGAATGGCCCGAAACCCACAAATCGATCGACATTGCGCATGCCAACACGGGCCGTGCGCAGGAGCACGGGCGGCCGTGTTGGCTCCCTGGATTTTGTATTGCCTTCATATGCACTTAAACACGGGCCGTGTGCTGAAGCACGGCCGGCCGTGTTTGCCCCCAGACTTGTGATTTCTTCATCTTTTTCTTGCTCTTCCTTCCTCCTTGACGCTTGGTCACTCCAGATTCTTTGTTCAAACCTGCAACTTGTACCAAACTAAACACAAAGGCATAAAAACATCTAGAAATTAACTAAAGAAATAAAATTCACCATAAAGAGATCAAAACAAACACAAAGCAAAAACTTAGTAAATTCTTACGAAACTCATGCCAAAGTGTTACCAAATTGATCGATATGGACCGAATGCATGATGCAAACTATATGAAAATGGTGACCGATCAGCCTCTCTCCCTCACATTTTTTTTCTGGAAAAAAGAACCAAACAACACTCTACGGAACTCTCTCTCTGCTTTCTATCGCTTCAGCGCTTTTACGAAGAAGAAGAAAAAATAAAAACACGCTCTCACGTGCTTTCTCGATCTCTCGTCTCTCTCGACTCACTCGATTCTCACTCAACACAAAGAAGTAGTAACAAATCAACAACAATTACCCAGGAATTGCAACAACAGATATTCAATTTCATACAAGTAAGAATCAACAACAACAAATAAACAACAGTAATATCGCAATCATTAACAATTCGTAGTGATCGAAAACCAACCGAAACGCGATGAATTTGTCAACTGCTTCAAGGTAAACTCACAGCTCTTTTTGCTATCCCTGCTTCTTCTGCCTCTTCTGAGTTGTTGTTGTGGAGATGATGATGGTGCCGGGTTGTTGTATTTGCAGTTCTGTTTTTTTATTTTTTCTGATGAATTTGTGGTAGTGATTGGAAATGTTGATGGAAGAAGTCGGATTGGAGGTTATGGAAGGGTGGTTTATGGTTCTGCTAACGATTATGAAGGGTGAAGATGGGTTAAGGATTTGAGGTTATTTTTGGTAAGATGTGAGGCTGAGCGTTTGAGAGATGTTATGTGATAGGCGGAAGTGTGAATGATTTGTGAAGTAGAACGTGAATGGTTATGTGGCTTTGATGATGAGGTTTTGGTAGGTTGATTGGAGGAAGAACTTAGGAATTTCAGCAGAGTTTCTATCTTCCTTTTTTTGTGCCCCCCTCTTGTGCTATGTATGATACTCCATTATATAGAGCTGAGATTAGGGTTTTGGATGAAAATTGGGGGGAAAATTTGGAGGATTTTGAACAAATGTGGTGCTCTGTTTCATGGCTTTTTTGTGTAGGATTTGGTTTTGCCATCTTGGTGTAATATTTGGCTGTTTTAGAGCAGCTCTGGTGCAGGATTTTTTGGACAGATTATGCAGGGTTTTGGGACCGGTTTGTGTGTAGCAGCATGATGCAGAAGCGTGGGATAGAGAAAGATGAAGGAGGACCTTTTTTTTGTTTGACTATTTTTTTTGTGTGAAATGGGCCTAGGTAAACATGTGTAATTTGGGCCTTGACTAAGAAACACATAATACTTAAACACAAATTAATTAATTTTAGTTTTCTAACAAAATTCAACTCACAAAATTAAATTGAAATAAAAAATCTAAAAATCAGAAAACATATTGATAATAATAATAGAAAGAAACAACCAAAATTAAAATAATGATATTAAACATATGTATTTATTATTGATTTTTTTGAATGAAATATGAAATGTAAGTGAACTATACTAATTATATATTTATATGAGATTTTTGTATAAATGAGAAATGAAAATTACGAAATTTGCAAAGATACAGAATGCAAGCTATTTAGTTAACTTTAATAAAAAGTTGATATGCAACGATGTGATGATTGAATGATGAATGCGACACAACCAAATAGACAAAATGCATAGGGCAAAAATTGCGGTGCGACAAACATGCAGTATTTATTGCTTCTGCCCAGAAATGCTTAGCCATATTGGTTTCATTGATCATGGTTCTGGCCATTTCTTGTAGAGCCCTATTCTTTCGCTCTACAACTCCATTTTGTTGTGGAGTTCTAGGGCAAGAGAAATCATGGGCAATACCATTTTCTTTGAAGTACTCCTCAAAGAATCTGTTCTCAAATTCGCCACCATGATCACTTCTGACCTTTATGATTTTACACTCTTTCTGAGATTAAATCTGAGTGCAGAAGTCCAAGAACACTGAATGAGACTCATCCTTGTGTTTCAAGAACTTTACCCATGTCTAGCGACTATAATCATCTACGATGACTAATCCATATTTCTTCCCTCTGACAGAAACTGTTTTGACTGGGCCAAACAGATAAATGTGCAGAAGTTTTAGCGGCCTAGAGGAAGAAACAACATTCTTAGACTTGAATGCAGGTTTGGAGAACTTTCCCTTCTGACATGCTTCGTGTCATACCCCAAAATTTGCCCATCATATTTACTCATATTTTAATCCATCTGACGTTCAAATGCTCAAAGATATACAAGAAGAAAGCATGCAGTCTCTCTCCTAGACAACAACCTCTAAATTAGGGTTTCTGATTTAATCAAGAAATTTGAACTTTTGATACCTCAAGTGGATTCCATGACCTCTCATATGATTCAAAGGATCATCATGCCAAGTTTCAAGCTCAGATTCAAAAGATTGTTCATTCAATGGCCCAAACGATCAATAATTGACTAGTTAACCTAAAAAGTCAAACTATGGTCAAACCACAGTTAAAACGTCTAATTTTTTGTCAATATCCTCATTATGAAGTATCATTCATCATTTTATCAAGGATTGATCATGATGCATCAAAGAAAGTTCCAAAATCATCAAAAACCTATTTTCTAAAATTAGGTTTTTTAAAGAGAAAGTCAACCCAACTTTGACCAGACATAACTTTCACATGGAACATCAGAAATTTCCCATCCAAATCTCAATTTGAAGGAAATTGAATTCTCTACAACTTTGTCTCTCACATGCCAAGTCTAAAAATGTTTCATTTGAGAGATATGGACCAATACATTATAGGTCCTTTTCAAAGGTCAACAAAAAGTCATCTTTTTCAAAAGCTCATAACTTGAACATGGAAGATGCAATTGAGGTGAAACCAAAAAGATCCTTTAGAGGATACATTAAGCTTCCTAAAAAGTCTTATACAACCCTCATATGACTAAAATTGAAGGAGTTATGGTTGGTGCGAGTTGGGTAAATTTGGAAACATCCATGAAACTTTAAATGGAGAAATTTGGAGTTTTCAAGTGTTGGGCCTCTAATTTTAAGTTAACCACATGAATTCAAGTTCATAAGAGGCCCATTGGTCATATATTGTTTGTTTTATTATTTTAGTTTATTTATCTTTGGTTTTATTTATTAAAATGCAAAATAAATAAAATAAAATCATATGTAAATAAAACAAAATTATGTGATTCACTCATTAAGTATTCAATCAATCCAAAATCAATATTGATTGGGAAATAACACGTGAAAAGAGATTGGGAAGAGTTTGGTCCAAAAATAGAAAGATTTGGAGAAATTTTCAATCATATTTCCAAGTCACCAATCTCATGGATCCTTTCCTAAGTTGTTGCCCTAATTCATCCACTATATAAATACACCATGCTTAGATGCAAAGCATAAGGTTTTCTGCCACGAAACCCTAGCCAAAAGAACCATCAAAAATCTTCAAAGTTTACAAAAGACTAGGGCAAAACTCAACCTCAATTTCCAGCCACTCTTATTCTGTTTCGAGCATCAATTCCTACTCCTGGGACTGCCAGCAACCGGAACAAGTCCTTAGGCAAGGTAAACCGTGGCCAGAATCCCCTCCACGAGTCTGCACTTCGGTAAGAATTTTGAATCTCAAACATGTTGTTTTACGCTAAATAAATGAAGTTGATGCATTGGTTCATGTTCATAGCAATATTTAGGAATGTTCTGCATAATCGTTTGTGAGTTTCGATGCCCAAATCGTAAGCCACCATGGTTAGGGCTTCGGATGTAGGTTCTTCAAACGGCAGGTTACAAGCATTTTCGTGACAAACTAATGTCACCATCAGATTCGCAGGGTCCGTTTTAGTGTACCGGGACCCTTTTCTTGGCTTCTTTACGTGAATCTTGCAGGTTCTCGAAGGTGTCTCGCCGGAGAAGAAAGAGTTTCTACCGGAGATGGTGGTGGCTCCGGCGTGCATAGGCTGGCGTGGCGCGTTCTGAGCCCCTCATTGGTGGATCGAAACCCCAAACACTCTCTCCTCTTGCGTGTCTCCGATCCATTCGCTGGTCAACAATTCAGCATGACTCTCTCTCTCCAATTGATTGGCTGCGCGCGCATTACAGGGAGCCCCATCTGACCTATTCTTTTGACTATACCATTATTTTATTGTTTTTGTATTTAATTTGTTTGAGGAAATATAATTACAGCGAATCAATTGTAGTGTAGTGGCAAAGTGTATGTCTTGTTGGCCAAGAAGACCTGGGTTCGAGTCCCAGCGTCTTGCTAATATTTTCCTTATTTTCCTTTACAACTGCCTGCAGATCAAGCGCAACCACTTTGGGGTAGGAGTACGATGCGCCACATGTGCCAGCCATTGGATCTATCTTGATCTTGATCTGAAGGTCCAGACAACAGCAGTACGCCGTACACCCTCAAGAGCAAAACCACTGAATCGAAGCTAAGTCCTTTCTATTCCTTTTTTTATTTTTTTAATTACATCCTTTTATTTATTTCTTTTCTCTATTTTTCTTTGTTATTATTTTAAAAATTATTTTTAAAACGTATTACTTATAAGTTAAATAAATATTTTCATGACTATTTAATTTATTTAGTCAAACTTTCGATTTTTTTAATAATTCTTAAATTATTCACTTTTTATATTTAAACCAGTTTTTAAAATTATGATTTTATTTCAGTTATTTCTATTCATCAATCACTATTAAGTAGGTGTTATCCACTAACCATATTTTAGCCTCACAAACCCTGTAGGTCACAATAAATTTTCTTGGATAAACCTGTTAGGTTCAGGGGTAGGGTTTGTAAGCCTTTTAAGGTTCATAGAACATTCATACACTAAAAGTTTTTTTTTTCTTTTTGTGCGAATTTTTCAGGGTTACCCCGTATCCTCCGATCACGCGCCTTTAATCAAAAAGCTAAGTTTCTGGCTCCTTTTTTGTTTAAATATTATTTTTATTTAATATGAATTAGGATTTATTTTCAAATGTCGATGAATCTCTCCTACACTCACCGCTATTATTTTCCTATTAATTTTCAGGATTGATCGAAGATTCGAGAAGATCGAGGCATTCAAGAATTTTTATGCTTATTATTATGCCCTATTATTTTCTTTTGCCTTTTAATTCCCCCATCCGCAGGTGTTTATTGTAACAGCATAGGATTTTTATTTTCCTGCCTTTAATTTCTGCTATTTTAAACTGCGTGGTTAGTAATCTTAGGGAGTGCAAGCCTTTAACAGAAGTTTACAAGATAAATATCCGAATTAACCACCTGATTGTGCCACACACGCACCTTTAGGGTAATCCCTCTGGCTGCCTTGTTGCCTTATATTGTTGCCTTGTTGCCTGTTGCCTCTAATTGTACTAAATAGTCAAAGTCCCTCGATTCCGAGGATACCTAAAGCAAAGGTTGCCCTATTCAAAGATATCATCAATTTTGTCCCTCGAAGCTGCCTCGGTAAAAGATGATTGTTCCAATTGCTAAAGGTATCCTCGCATGATGCCTAAAAAGATTAATGACTATTATATCCTTCCCTTAGACTACCTGCCCTCTTTATGGCAAGGGACAGTCTTATGGCGAACGATTTCTCGATGACCCTTTAAACATCCAATTGAAAGACTTCCTGCCCTCTTATGGTATGGATAGATCCTTTCACTCGAAAGACTAAAAGAACAAACTTTTCTAACTTAGGGTAGTTGTTATTAATTGCTTGCTCTAAATTCAAAACTTTTTTCCCACTCTTTTTAAATCAAATTTAAAAAGACTACGCTTATTTACAAGCTAAAGTTCTTTTTTCAAAGTTTTTACTTTTCACACCTCCTTTTCAAACATTTCAAACAATACAAAAGTGAGCTAAGCAATTAAGAGCCCATGGATAACCATGGATGCAAAGGGTGCCTTACACCTTCCCTTTGTATAACTTACCCCCCGAACTCAAAATCTTTTTAAAAGGTATTTTTCTGTTCTTTTAGCCTTTCCAATTGGATAAAATAAAAGTCGGTGGCGACTCTTGCTATCCGCGACATTTCGATGAAAAGTCAGTTCACCGTATTACACTTCGCAAAGAGCATCTGATTTATATTTCAGATTTGGGAGACCTCTGACCAGATTTAGCTTGTTAATCTGAGAAATCTTTCTCAAACTAGCATGGCCTAATCTTCTGTGCCAGACCCATTGCTCTTCGCTAATAGACATAAGACAAGTTACCTTCTGATTCTTAAGATCTTGAAGATCAATCTTGTAAATGTTGTTCTTTCTCTTGCCTGTAAATAGGATTGAGCCATCCTTCTGACTTACAGCCTTGCAAGACTTTTGATTGAAGATTATGTCATAACCATTGTCACTTAATTGACTTATGGACAACAAGTTATAAGCTAATCCATCTACCAGAAGAACATTAGTTATAGAAGGAGAGCTACCAGTACTAATGGTTCCTGAGCCAATTATCTTGCCCTTCTGATCTCCTCCAAACTTAACTTCTCCAGCGGACTTAAGCACCAGGTCTTGGAACATAGACCTTCTTCCCGTTATGTGCCGCGAGCACCCAGAGTCCAGGTACCATGACATGCTTTGCTTTTTCTTCTTTGCTGCCAAGGATATCTGCAATAGAAATTATCTTCTCATTAGGTACCCACAACTTCTTGGGTCCTTTCTTGTTAGTTCTCCTCAAGTTCTGATTGAACTTGGGTTTAGCATGATAAACAACAGGAGGTACAACATGATATTCTTTAGGTTTAGCAGCATGATATTTTCTAGGTTGTGTCACATGCTTCTTAGTGTGTGTAACATGAAAGCTTTTGGCATGTGAGGTGAGCCTAATATCATGGGAGTGGCCATACTTGAACTGATCATACAATGGCTTGTATATGATTTTCATATCATCTACAGGTTCAAGTTTGTATGGGGTATCACCCTCATAACCAATGCCAACTCTCTTGTTTCCAGAAACATCATATATCATAGAAGCAAGATGACTTCTTCCAATACTTCTAGATAAGAATTTCCTGAAACTCAAGTCATATTCTTTAAGAATATGGTTCAAGCTTGGAATAGATTCTTCTGAACCAGAAGATGACTCAGCACCTTTGGATAGTTTTAAAACTTTTTCTTTAAGTTCATAATTTTCTAATTCAAGCTTCTTAGTTTCAGATACAAAGAGCTTTCTCAGCTTTTTGTACTTGATACTAAGCTTAGCCTTGATTTCAAGAATTTTAGCTAAACTGGAAGCAAGCTCTTCTCTAGATAGATCATAAAATACCTCTTTAGAGTCAGATTCTGATTCTGATGTAGATTCTGCTTCATCATCCACAGTAGCCATCAGCGCAATGTTAGCCTGCTCGCCTTCAGAGTCTGATTCTGATTCTGATGAATCTGAATCATCCCAATTTTCCATAAGACCTTTCTTCTTATGAAACTTCTTCTTGGGCTTCTCCTTCTGAAGCTTTGGACACTCATTCTTGTAGTGACCTGGCTCATTGCACTCGTAGCAAGTGACCTTCTTCTTGTCATATCTTCTGCTTCCAGAAGATTCTCCTTTTTCAGGCTTCTTAGAACTTCTGAAGTTCTTGAACTTCCTTTGTTTGCTCTTCCAGAGTTGGTTTACCCTTCTGGAGATCATGGACAGTTCATCTTCTTCTTCTTCTGATTCTGATTCTTCAGAATCTTGTTCTTCTGCCTGAAATGGGTTAGTACATTTTTTATAATTAGATTTTAACGCAATAGACTTACCTTTCTTCTGAGGTTCATTAGCATCTATCTCAATTTCATGACTCCTCAGAGCACTGATCAATTCTTCAAGAGAAACTTCATTCAAATTCTTGGCAATTTTGAAAGCAGTCACCATTGGACCCCGTCTTCTTGGCAAGCTTCTGATGATCTTCTTGACGTGATCAGCCTTGGTATATCCCTTGTCAAGAACTCTTAATTCAGCAGTTAGAGTTTGAAATCTTGAGAACATTGTTTCAATGTTTTCATCATCCTCCATCTTGAAGGCTTCGTATTTCTGGATCAAGGCAAGAGCTTTGGTCTCCTTGACTTGGGCATTTCCTTCATGAGTCATTTTCAATGATTCATATATGTCATAGGCTGTTTCTCTGTTTGATATCTTCTCATATTCAGCATGAGAAATAGCATTCAGCAGAATAGTCCTACACTTGTGATGATTTTTGAATTGCTTCTTTTAATCATCCCTCATTTCTTATCTTGTGAGCTTTACACCATTAGCTTTCACTGGATGTTTGTAACCATCCACCAGAAGATCCCATAAGTCACCATCTAAACCAAGAAAGTAACTTTCGAGTCTATCTTTCCAATATTCAAAGTTTTCACCATCGAATACTGGTGGTCTAGTGTAGCCATTGTTTCCATTTCCATTGTGTTGCTCAACAGAGCCAGATGTAGATGTAGGTGGTAGAGTTTCAACCATCTTGACTTAGCGTTTTTCTCTTCCTGAATCTTTTCTAAACACGGTTAAGTGCTTGCACCTTAGAACCGGCGCTCTGATGCCAGTTGAAGGATAGAAAAACACTTAGAAAGGAGGGTTTGAATAAGTGTGACTTTAAAAACTCTTAAGATAAAAACAATTGCACAATGATTTTTATCCTGGTTCGTTGTTAACGAAACTACTCCAGTCCACCCCCTTAGAGTGATTTACTTCACCTGAGGATTTAATCCACTAATCAATCTTGATTACAATGGTTTACCACTTAGATACCCTTTAAGTCTTCTATAGTATTCTGATCACAACCTGATCATTCTAGGAAATCAATGCTTAGATACCCTATAAGACTTCTAGAGAATCCGATCACAACTTGATCTTCTCTAGTACCTTTACAAATGAATGTAAACAAATTCTTACAAGAGTAATACAATGCTTCTTAATAAGCTATAATCACAACTGTGATATTTCTCTTAAGTTCTAAGCTTAATCTCACTAAGATATTACAACAGTAATGAAGTGAGGTTGAAGATGAAGTTTGAGAGCTTTTGAATTTGACAGTGTTTCTGTATTTTGCGCAAGTGTGTTATATTCAGCTTCTCATCAGAACTTCTATTTATAGGCATTTTGAGAAGATGACCGTTGGGAGCATTTAATGCGTTGCGTGATCCGTACAACATTTCATTTAATGTTTCACTCTTTTGTCAACTACCTCGAGCCTTGCTTTTCCTGCTTTAACTGACTTTGCCTTTAATAGCTTCTAATGTTCCTTTTGTCAGTCAGCGTAGCCTGCCATCTTGTACTTGCTTCTGATCTGATCTTTGTAGATACAACGTTTGAATTAATCAGAGTCAAACAGCTTGGTGCAGAGCATCTTCTTGTCTTCTGACTTTGAAGTGCTTTTAGCGCGATACCATAAGAACTTCAGTGCTTCTGCTTCTGATCTCAAGTTCTTCTGATGCTTCAATAGACCATGTTCTGATTCTGCTTGACCATATTCTAATGTCTTGCGAGAGCATGTTCTGATGTTGCATACTGAACCTTCTGAGTCAGTGCTTCTTGCGCTGAATTGTGCATACTCATCATATATTTCCTGAAATGGAAAATACATAGGATTAGAGTACCACATTGTCTTATACAATATTCATATACATTGTTATCATCAAAACTAAGAATATTGATCTGAACAATTCTTGTTCTAACACGATGTAACGACCACTCCTTTCCATATTCGGCCTCGAATGTTACATGCGGTGCAACCACCCCTCGCCTTCTTCGGCCTCAGGTGTTACACACCTGGCCAAACACCTACTGTACCGCCATGGTATAAAAAACCCTCTACAAACGTTTCTAACGTTCCTAGGAATTCTAACCTCGAAATCATGATGGAGAACTTTATTCAAAGCTAAACTCACCTACTATGGGGGCATAACAAGCCAGGAATGAAGTTCACTATCAGCATTATAAATTCAAAGCTAAACTCCCCCGTTTACATCTCTTCACTTAATCCTTACCCAATGACCCTTCTACCTAGATCCTCTCTAGATATGGAATATCACAATCCAACTTCCAATCACCTCAGTGATGTTGTACAGGTTTCCAGTCCTAGGATTTGTAACAATGACCTAATCACCAACATTCTAATCACACAGACAAACAGTTTTGGAAGACACACCTCCATGACACTACATAGCCAAGACTCTTGAATATGAACACTAACTTGGAGTTACTTCAAAGCTTCCTCCAAGAACAATACATACTCCTCTTTCCTACAGGCTTCGAGGATTACAGTGACCTTCCCACAACCTGGGAGGTTCACTTAACCTAGCCCTAATGATTACACCTTTATATATTTCGGCTGGCTTACTTTCTAGATTACAAGCCCTTCTATTTATAACCAATACCCAACTGGATTTGGGCTTCAATCATAGCTAATTTGTTGTTACAATATCGCAGTAACTTATGCTACAAACAAGTTCTTCTATATTCTAGTTTCCGAATAAATCTCCATATTTAGAAACTATATCATCTTCAAATATTTTGATTGATTCTTCGGACCTTTTAAACATATAATGCCTTATATGATTTGCATAATATTCAGAGAATATTCTGCATCTGTTAAATTGAAACTGAATCTCATTAATCCAGCTCAGCAGGCGCGATATCAATAGCTATTCCATAAGACATGTTATTCCAGAACATGTTCCAACATCTCATAGGACATCTTCTTCTTGTACTTGTTGTATTTTATACTTGTGTTATATTAGCAAGTTTTACATCCTATGATACATATTGTTGTTAATATAGGTTAGCCAAACATAATTGCCAATTACATAATTCAGAGAATTAACAATCTCCTCCTTTGACTTATTTTGGCTAAAACTATACATATAAAATTAGTGTAAATTTACATCTTCATCTTTGACAGTTTTCATAGAAATAATCTTCATTATCTCAAATTTCTTCTTTAATCTTCATTGTCTTCATATGTCCTCTCCCCCTTTTTAGCCATAATACGACAAAGCCAACACCAGGAGGAACAATCAGATCTGATTTATATGTCGCAACCTGATGATATGGAAGAAACCTGATGACATAATGGTGTATACTCCTTCAAGTAGCAACCTCATGAGGATTACATTTGGAGTACATGAAAAGAAGGCTAGCAGATACTCCCACTTAACCCAACACTCCCTACTGACTTCTAAGGCAAAAGTCTGATTCTCAGAGATGCACGAAAAGCCTTTAGCAGTTCGTTTTACCCAACCTGAGCTATCCTATTTTAGGCATAGAGGTGCAGCCTGCAACTCTGGGTAACTGAGAACACAAGTCACAATTGTGTTCATAACTCGGATCATAAGTCAAAATAAAAATATCATTTGAATAAGACATCCTATTTTATTACTTTGTGATCCTGATGCCAACACTAACATCAGACTCCAGTGCAAAAAAAATCCGCTTCCAAATTTATCAAGGACTTATACTGAAGGCCCTCTCAAAACTGTACCCACGAGGTGCTTCACTCATGCCCGACCAAAAGACTTATTGGTTGGAAGGTACTCAACAATTTTAATTCGCAGAGGAAGATGGAATTACACACACACACACACACACATATATATATATATATATATATATATATATATATATATATATATATATAAATATATAACGATGGTCTTGGTATTGGTCTTAGTCAACACAAGTCGGTATTTTAGGAAAATACCTAAATTCAAACATTTCTTTCCAAACCTACCGTTGAATGCCTTATCTGGCTAAGGACTAATTCTTCTGAAGAAAACAAATTTCTAATAATAGCTCATTGCATTGTCACTCACTGTAGCAACATGTCTCAGTATGTTACACAACATCATCCTCATAAGAGGATAATACCTCCAAAAGCTTGACCATCACAATATTTCAGGCAACCTAATTTGTCCATTTACTCCCCCTGCCATGGACAACCAATATTCCAGCTTCTGCACTGACTCCCTCAGAAGATTCAACAACAAGGTCACTCCTGATACGTACCCTTTGAAATCCACACCCCGTATTATGACCTATTGTGTAGACAAATTGTCATGAGTACAGGGTGTGAAGTCACTCACCAATTCTCAGTTTACTTAGCAGCTTTACTAAGACTCAAATTCAGCATTCGTCTAGAGTGACTTACAACAGAAGAGAACCACCTGATCAGGCCTCAGTATCCGACACCCTTCTTTTGTTCTTATATCCACTATCAGCTGCTGATGCTAGTGGAGTCTTCAACAAAGTAGTTATGCATTCACATACACGCACTACTATTGACAGGATTAGAGTTTCCACAATCTAATCCTCATAGTCAGAAAACTCTCTTCTGATTATAAAGCTTGAGCATTTGACTTCATCTGCCCAGTCAGATGCATCTTCCACGCGTGATGTTAAGACATTATTGAACACATCACTTTCAAAAATCAACTCTAGGTCATGAATCACTATTCCAAGGGCTTATTGTGCATCGAAGTCCTTCAGGAAGCTCAACATAAATCTCACCACTGCAACTTGCAAAAGAAATAAACTCTCAACTATTTCTTGACGACATTAGGTCAGAAAGCAGACTTGCACACACTTCATATATGTACCCTGACCCTGTCACGGTTGTTCATCAGTTACGTGCTCATCTTCATACACATAGTAAATGATGTGTTTTACTTCCTTTAGAGGTACAACCAGCTGATAAAATTGCCTCTAATATACAAAAAATAGCATATGACATTCTTAAGCACCACTTGAAGTGAGTGAATTCTTCAACAAGGCACATAGTTACGCTAGCCATTCCTTATTTGGTCAGATACTTGACCCTTAACCCTATCCTGAGTTAACTAAACTCCCTTAGTTGGGGAAGCAGAGAATTGAAATGATGTTCAACCATCAGTTCCGACATTAACCTATCTTTCAAAATCTTGCTATGGTTTTGGAGATGATTTCCATAGCAACCTACCATTCTTGTAAGGGATGCAAAAGAATTTCATTGGTAGTTGATCAACCCTTCAAAGACCATATCGCATATGCACAAAGTATAGACCTCCTGTCTGACTACGAGATGTTTGAATGCCATTTTCTGCACCTATAGAAGAGATTCCCTCTAATAGGTATCTGAGGAAGATTTCAACGAACATGGCATTAATTGGCCTTTACTCGTCATGAGTAGACTGTTCAGACTAAGTCTACTTCTTCAAAGCACAAGGATCCACGTCATTCCTTGCATTACCACTAATTCATTATATGAAGACACCACATAAGTGAATCCAAGCAATAAAGATAAGCTTCACAAAAGTACTAGGACACCTTAATCCTTTGATCTCAGAAACGTGTTTCCTCATTGCTTCAGCCGAAATGTTCATCCTAGGTGATTTGGATGACATTCCAAAGTTCA
Organism: Vicia villosa; assembly: GCF_029867415.1. Lineage (NCBI taxonomy): Eukaryota > Viridiplantae > Streptophyta > Magnoliopsida > Fabales > Fabaceae > Vicia > Vicia villosa. The sequence continues at coordinate 383,901 of NW_026705477.1, forward strand.
GACACACATCAATCCCATAATATCGATTAATGTGTCTCCAATGCTTACCACCCTTTGGAAGATTTTACCAATAAAACAGAAGGACTTGATCATTGATCCATGTTTGAGTAAGCGACCTCACTCTATTCTTGAAAAAAAATCTACCAGACACATTGAGAAAAATAAATTCTCAAAAAACAGATGTCAAGACATTATGTTGACACTTCCCTCAAGTTCTTCTCGCTTCAGATTGAGAATTCTTCCTTGAGATTAGAACAACAATATCACATCCTGGGTACTCTAAGCACAAGTTACATAGAATCTGTTACACGACCATAACAAAGATTACATCAATCGGGTTCCTTTGATCAAGAGGATCCTCCAGATACGAGTTTATCCTTTACAAGGGCTATGGTGGTAATGCCTTTATGAGTTTTTCTCAAGAGCTCAACTATTGTACTTCCATATACCTTGATCAGAAATAAATTGACACAAAAGTAGACAGACTGTTGATCGTGTCCTAATCAACCTGCACAAATCAAATGTCTCATTTTCTAGATTAGGAGTAGGTTCCAAACAAAAGTATTTTTAACATTTTGTTTAGCATCCAAAACATTTGTTCTTCAACCAGTTGTTGCATACCTACTGAAGTAATGTTCTAACATCTCATAGAACATTAGTTCCTTCTTCTCGGAACAACCAGTCGAACTTAGTGCCAGGGATATTACTCCCTCAACAACATCCCTTGATCAGCTCCAATACAGAAGACCCAACTTTACCAAGCGTAGCCAGATTCAGAGTTACTTCTTGGAAGGAAACCAGAATTATGAAGACCAAACTAAAATCTTCAATATTTCTTCATGTTCCTTTAAGAAGCAACCATCAGTCAAACTAAAATGCCTTTCTGAGTGGACTTAAGAAACAGAACTCAAGTATCATGGGTCACTTTGGTCATTTGATTGAACCAACTTTGTTTATCCCCTATCATGGGCGAAGTTCCTGAGGAGATCAAACCCTAATGCTAAGAGAACCAGGTTTGAAAGAGATACCATACAACGGAATTACATTAACAGCTCCTCAGCATCCTTTAGGCACAACGTCTTGTACCCAATCACCGCATCCCACAATCAAGCAGCACAACCTTAGGTTTGAAAATAAATCAACCTAACACCAAAAACCATCACAGCTTTCAACGATCAACATAGTCCATCCTCCACTTCAAGGGACCATGTTCACACCAGACGATGTTCAAACATATTTTCATTACATACCTTCCTTGCCAAACCAAAAAGTATCCTCCCAGGATCTCATCCAGAGACAGAACAAGATGCTTGCTTTGATACCAATTGAAATTCTGGTATAGCAAACCCAGATGTATTGAAAGATGTCGAGACATCTGATCTGTCAAGAAACACTAGCAAGGTATATACACAGATTTATACTATACTGAAAGATAAATGACACCATAATTGTTTACCTAGTTCAGTGACAAACACACCTACTATGGGGGCATACCAAGCCAATAATGAAGTTCACTATCAGCAGTATTAATTCAAAGCTAAACTCCCCCGTTTACAACTCTTCACGTAAACCGTACCCAATGACCCTTCTACCTAGATCCTCTATAGATATGGAATATCACCATCTCACTTCCAATCAACTCAGTGATGTTGCACAGGTTTCCATTCCCAGGATCTGTAACAACAACCTAATCACCAATATTCTGATCATATAGACAAACAGTTTTGGAAGACACACTCCCATGATACTACCTAGCCAAGACTCTTGACTATGAACACTAACTTGGAGTTATATCAAATCTTCCTCCAAGAACAATACATACTCCTCTTTCCTATAGGCTTCGAGGATTACATTGACCTTCTCACAACCTGGGAGGTTCACTTAACCTAGCCCTAATGATTACATCTTGATATATTTCGGCTGGCTTACTTTATAGATTACAACCCCTTCTATTTATAACCTATACCCAACTGGATTTGGGCCTTCAATCACAACTAATTTTCTATTACAATATCGCGGTAACTTCTGCTACAAACAATGTCTTCAATATCCTAGTTTTCGAATAAATCTCCATATTTAGAAACTATATAATCTTCAAATATTCTGATTGATTCTTCAGACCTTTTAAACATATAACGCCTTATATGATTTGCATAATATTCAGAGAATATTCTACATCTATTAAATTGAAACTGAATCTTATTAATCCAGCTTAGCAGGCGCGGTGTCAACAGCTATTCCAGAACATGTTCCAACATCTCATAGGACATCTTCTTGTTGTACTTGTTGTATTTTGTACCTATGTTTTATTAGCAAGTTTTATATCCTATGATACATATTGTTGTTAATAGAGTTTAGCCAAACATAATTTCCAATTCGGTGACAACAACACCTACTTTGGGGGCTACCAAGCCAGGAAGAAGATTCCACTATCAGTAGTACTATTTTATATGAACAACCTCTGGTTTATGGATAAACAACCTCTGGTTTACATAGTCACTACCCAATGTAACCTTTATCTTAAAACTCCATCTAAGACAAGAGAACCTCTGCTCATTCCCTAGTGATACCTAACTATTACAACCCTGTAACAACTATTTAAACAACAACAGAAAGACACACTTCTATGACAATACCTAGCCAAGGCTCTTGACTAAGAATAATAACTTAGAGTTGCTTCAAAGCTTCCTCCAAGAACAATACACCTCTTGCCTACAGGCTTCAAGGTGGACACTACTTCTCTTGCTTCACAACTTCGAGAATAACATCATGATCTTCCCACAGCACGAGAGATTCACCTAGACAAACCCTATACTTCTACATCTTGAGCCGTATCAAACTAGGTTACAAACCCTTATTTTTATATCTAATACCCAACTGGATTTGGGCCTTCAATCACAGTTAATTTGCTATTACAAATCAGTAGTTACTTCTGCTAAAAACAAGGTCTTCAATTCCTTAGCTTTCAAGAATATCTCCTTATTTAAAAACTATATAAAGTTGTATATTATTCAAATATTCTAAGTGATTCTTCCGACCTTTTAAACATATATCGCCTTATATGATTGCATCATATCTCTGATTCTATCTGTGATTGTTAAATAATAACAGATTTACTTAATCCACTTAAGTTCAGGCACAATGTCATATGTTGTAATATAGGTTATCTCATACAACATGTCATTCCAGATGTTGAGACATCTCAACATAACATGTCTTAACATGAGATAGGACTTCTTGCCTAATTTGTGCATGTCAACAAGTTACTTCAGCCTATCTACTAAACCTACTTTATTTATTTTACTAAAATTAATGCTAATCCTAAAGCTAGCGAACTTACAAAGTGTTTTTATACTTAAAATAATGCCAATGACTTGTTGAATCCCTTAAGTCTGACTATTGCATACCCGTGTCTAAATCTCTGATTATATAATTCAAACATTATTAAATTCCTGTTTCCCCCTAAAACTAAAGAAATCATAGCTTTAACTAAACTTAGTAACATATATCGTACTAGAATTGACCCTCAGTCCTCGTGGGTTCGATATCTTTTTAAAATTACGCGATTAGATTGTGCACTTGCAGTTAATATCCCGATAGACTTATAAAGTCCCAATCAGTTGTAGCCATGAATGTTACATTTGCATGCTCCTCATCAGAGTCAGATCATGACGCTTCAGAGTCAGAATCATCCCATGTTGCCACAAAACCTTTCTTCTTGCCTATTTCACCCTCAAATTTTCCCTCACAAAATTCAAGGTAAGTTGGCTTAAGCAGTCTCCTCAAGCTCATAGGATCTCAAATTGCAAGACTCTGCAAAAGTTGGACATACCTACACACCTCCTAAACAAAGGAGCTCCAACTAGGGTTTTGATTTCCCTAAAAGAAATGGAAATCCCAAGGCCTCAAGTGGACTTCATAGTATCTCATATCTCTCTAAGTGTATCCATGTCAAATTTCAAGCCTTACAATGCAAGATTACTCAGTCAATTGCTCAGATGATCAACAGTCGACTATATTAGGTCAAAAGTCACAATATACAGTCAAACTTCAATATTTTTGGTCAACATTAAGGTTTTGAGGTTACATTCATCATTTGATCAAAGTTTGATCATGATTCATCAAGAAAAACTCAAAGATCATCAAAAGCCAGAGTTGCTAAATTAGGGTTTTTTAAAGTAAAGTCAATTAAACTTTGAGCAAGCATAACTTTCACATAATTTATCATAATTTTCCCAACCAATACTCATTTTGAAGGAAATTCAATTCTCTACAACTTTGTCACACCTAAGGCAAGGCAAAAAAATGCTTCATTTGAAAGATATAAGCCAAAACATTACAGGTCCTTTTAAAAGTCAACAAAAAGTCATTTTTTCTCAAAGAGGCATACATGAACATGGAAGACTCAATTGAGATGAAATCAATGATAGTTTTTAGAGGACATCTTGAGCTTTCCAAAAAGCTCAAAAACCCCTTCATATGACAAGAATTGAGGAATTTATGGATTGGACAAGTTGAGTTATTTTCAAGAAGTGCATGAAACCCTAATTGAGCAAAACTTGGATTTTGGACTAATGGGCCTGAGATTTTGATTTCAAACATGAACTTGACCTAAAATATGACCTTTAAATCCATCATCATATTTTTAAATTTTTTATTTATATTTATTTGAATTTTATTCATTTAAATACTAAATAAATTAATAAAATATCAAAATAATGGGATTAAATTGTATGGATCCTGTTTTAATCACATGGGGCCCAAAGAATATACCTTGAAGTCCATAATTTTGTTGGTGCATGTTACAAGAGATATTATCCAAAATTAGAAAGAAATAATCTAATTTTCAAATCAAATTTCCACCTCTCCAAAGATCTGATTTCTTTCCAAAAGTATTGGCCTAATTTGTTCCTCTATATATGCTCAACATATTGAGAATGAGAGGACACGAAAATTGGCAAGGAGATTAGGGTTCTAAAAGTGGCGAAAAGTTAAAGAATAGTGCAAATTCGTATCATAAGTTCAGCCACATTCAAGATCAAACAACCATCCCAATTCACTTCTGAGGTAATATAGGGTAAGAATGCATCATTAGACGAGTCGTATAATGCCTGGAATGTATGCATCATATTCGTTCATACTTTGATTTTTGTATATTGTGTTTTATCGTATTTCAATTCAAGCTAACCGCATATTTGAGTTCATGATGGTGTTTAGAAGCAATTAGAACCAGTGGCGTGAAGCTCAGATGCAGATATAAGGAAACACCATGGTTAGGGCACGAAGAAGGTGTTCTTTGTATTCCACGATACAGTCTGTTTTAGACCAAACCGATGCCACCAATGAACTCGTAACACCTTAATTAGTGGGTTTGGGTTGCTTTTGTCTTTGTTTGTTTTGTTTTTTGCAGGTTTTATATTTGCAGAATTAGCTACAAAAATAATGTAGCTAAATCGTAGCAAAAAGGAAGCAAAACCGTATCTAAATCCGGGCTAGGAAAAAGGAAAAAGATGAATAGTGACTTTGACTGGTTGACTCACACGCGTGGCGTTTTCCCAGTTCCTGATTCGTCCATTCAAACACCACGGGACCCACTTTGACTTATGTTTGAAATTTTTGCTTATTACGTTTTTTCATATTTATTGATTAAAGGTGGATGCTTTGACAACAAACACATGCAGCGCAGTTGGTAGGGACATATGCTGGTGATCATCAAGACTAGGGCTCAAACCCTGGTGGATGCCATATTATTTTTGCTCAATCTCTCACTTTCTCTAATTTCCTTTTTCCTTTCTATTTAATTTAATTTCTCATGAATTAACTTTTAATTAACCATTTAAAAATCACACAACCAATTAGAATTAGGATTAAATTAATCAATCATTTTTTTCCTTCTAATTAATTTCACTAATTTAAATTTGTGTAGAATTAGGTTTTAATTTATTTCTGTTTTGTTAAAAATCGTAATAAAAATACCAAAAAGAATTAGATTTTTTTAGATTATTTAATTAATTCAATTTTGACATGATTTTTTTTAAAATCCTAATTAGGTCTCAATTAAATTCTATGGTTTGACAAAGTCATTAAGTTTAGTTTAATTAGGTTAACTGTACATAATTAATTAGTTAATTAGGTTATGTTACTCTCTCAAAGCCATGTAATAGTGTAGGATTTTTATGTTCCGCAATTTACTTTCCGCACCTTATAACTGTTATATAACTGTTGGATGTATGGTTAGTAGGATTGTATGGCAAGACTAAAATTGAACATAGCTAACTCTAACCTCAAGATTAAAATATCTGAAATTAATACACTTCTCACACACTCACCTTAATGGCAACCCCTTTTGTTGCCTTACGATTACATGGTCATGTCCCTCGAACGTAGGAATTTCTTATTAAAGTTGTCTTCGATATAAACCATCATAGTCCCTTCGATATAAAGATCATAGTCCCTCGATGACCCTTCGATGTTGCCTACAAAATGTGATATAGTCCCTCGAGTTGCCTACAAAAACGATGATAGTCCCTTCGAACGCTAAGATATCCTTACAAGTTGCCTTCTATGACCACTGGACGATCCTACGCCTGTCCCTTCATATCCAATAGTTAGGACTACCTACCACCTAATGGTATGCATAGTACTATCTCTCAAAGAAAGATATAAATATAAGAAAGACCTTACAAATTAGGGTAAGTAGCTCTTTATTGCTTGCTCACAACAAATCAACGAATACTTTTCACACCTCATATTTTTCAAAACATCTTCAAGATAAACACTTTGATACATTCATACGAGAATCATTACAAAGTTAAATCTTTACAAAAACATTTTCCTAATCACACACCACTTTTCAAATGAGGAAATTCAAAGTGAGCTAAGCAATTAAGAGCCCATGGATAACCATGGATACATAGGGTGCCAATACCTCCCCTTTGTATGACCTACCCTCTGAACTCAAAATCTTTTAAAGGTATTTCCTGTTCTTTTATGTCTTTCCTAATAAATTGGATAAAATAAAAGTCGGTGGCAACTCTAGCTAACCGCAACATGTTTTGCGAAATAACAAAACAAAAAGTCAGTTCTCCCACCGTATTACATTGCCCTTGAAACTTCCTTTCGTGAAGTCTTCTTTTTCGGTGCTTTCTTTCTTAAGATTTGGACATTCATTTCTGTAGTGTCCTGGCTCCTTGCATTTGTAGGACGTAACTTCTTTGCTTGATCTTCCTTTTCCAGATGTCTCTGGATGATCTTCTCTGTTTATGGATCCTCAAAAGCTTTTTTGTCTTTTCTTCCAGAGTTGTTTGACTCTTCTGGACAAAAGTGATAACTCGTCTTCATCATCAGCACTTCATTGTTAGAATCATTTATTTCTTCAGCTTAGAAGGCTTTATTCTCTTCTAACTTAGTCCTTTCTAATTTAGGCCTTAGAGCAACTGATTTTCCTCTTATCCGAGGCTCATCTTCTTCTAGCTCTATTGCATGACTCCTTAAAAAGCTAACAAGCTCCTCAAGAGTTATGTTGTTTAGATCCTTAGCTAGTTTTAATGCAGTTACCATAGGTCTCCATTTATTGGGTAGACTTCTGATAATCTTATTAGCATGATCAACAGTAGTATAACCTTTGTCACAAACCTTGAGTCCTGCGACCAAAGTTTTAAACCTTGAAAACATAGTTTCCACAATTTCTTCATCTTTCATCTTGAAAGCTTCATACTTCTGAATTAAGGCCAAGGCCTTAATTTCGTTAACTTGAGCATTGCCTTCATGTGTCATTCTTAAAGAATTAATAATGTATTTTTTATATCTCTATTTGTAATTTTTCTCATATTCATTATAGGATATAGCATTGAGAATGATGGTTCTAACTTTGTGATGATTTTTGAACATACGTTTCTGTTCATCACTCATTCTGATTTTGGGAATGGGAATACCAACAGCAGAAATAGGTTCTTCATAACTATTTGTGACAATCTCTGAGATATAAATATCATAGTCTAGAAAGAAACTTTCTAGTCTATATTTCCAATAGTCAAATCTTTCTCCATCAAAGACTGGATGTTTAGCATTGTAACTATCTCTTTCACGAGTGATAGCAGCGACAATCATTTAGAAGTTTTTTCTCACACTGGATCTCTCTACACGGTTAAGTGTTTGATATAAGAATGAACAAAGAGTCGGGGTTCTGATGACAATTGAAGGTGGAGAAAAACTCAATAAAGGAGGGGGATTTGAGTTGGGTTTTCAAAAACTTTTCTTTTTAGAAATACTATTTGTAACACCCTTCTAAACCCCCGCGGAAAGTACAATAATAATCAGAGTAATCATACAACAAGGATGTTAAAATTAATAAAATAAATAAAACTCCAAGTCGTTTGTCATGCTTTATTAGGAATAATCCACAAATATCAAAACACATATTCAGCACAGCGGAAACTTATTCAATAGTATTATAAAACATCACCAACATAAATCAACGGTACATAATCCAAAAACTGCAAAATAGTGTATCATAAGTAACTCTAAAACTATCGTTCCCAGTGTTACAAATCAGAGCATGACTCGACACAAACTACGGACTAGCCTACGAGCTATCCTCACCAATCAAGATGTCGTTACTCCTTAATCTGAAAATGTCAACATGTAAGGGTGAGTTTCATTCGAAATTAGTAAGCAATATACAGTCATAAGTAATAAAATATCATAGCAATCATCATTCACCCAACCATACATGTATTCAGTTTTACTACAACTAAGCAAAGCACCAATTCACACGTATCACCTATCATATTACACAATCATTTAGTTATATCTTGTTATTATGCACATGAATGAACTAACACTATGCATGTGGTACCATACATGGGCTAAACCCATCCAGCTGATCTTTTCATCGTCAAGATACAGTCCAACCGGCACAAATTCCTCACAATGGGAATTATGCCCACCATTTTGATCCACAACGTCACCGGGATCCATCACCAAAATGTATGTGAATGAATGCAACGTATAACATGCTTGCAACATCACCGATCCGATGTATTGCATCGTCTCATTACCAATCACCAGTTCATCACCAATAAACATGCACATGTCTCAGCACCCATTCAAATATATTACACATATTCATATTAACATCACCCAATAAATAATCGAAGCAAAAATATAAACTCGGACCCTCGTCCATTTCACCCATTCATCATGTAGGGCTATTAATCAGCTTCACAACGCCCAAAACGACACATAAATCAGACACTCGGATTAAAAGTTATGGGTTTTTAAAATAAAAATAATTTTTCAAAAACACACAGTGGAACTCGGTTCCTCCCTATGTGGAACCCGGTTCCTGGCTTCGTCTCAAAACTCGCCTCTGGTTTTTACTATGGGAAACCGGGTTGTCCCTAGCTGGGAACCGGTTCCCAGCACCCAGAATTCCCACGCCTCAGCTTTTTATAAGGGGAACCCGTTTCCTCCCACACAGGAACCGGTTCCCACGTACCTGCAGCAGCAATTTCATGATTTTTGACAGCAAAATACTTTTCCCCATTCAACCAATTCGTTCCCAAACGAATATCACATACAAACAGCACTAAATTGCACATTATAACACAACTCAAACAAGTTTTAAACATCAATTAACAACATTCATCATTCTTATCACCCAAATTCATCAAATCATACAAGATCATAAATATTCATCAAAACCTAACAATTTCCCCAAAACCCAACACATTCGATTGAATCAAATAACAATCCTAATCAATTCTACTACCCTTAATTGCATAATATCTACTAACCCGAAGAATCCCCCCTTACCTCAGAGTCGAATCTTCGAAGGTCCTCTTCCTCTTTGGTTCTTCTTCTTTTCACGTATCTCTTCTGTTTCTCAGACTTTTGCTCTCTTGCTTCTAACTTCCTTCTTTTTCCAATTTCCCTTATTTTTATGAAAAATAGAAAATGTCTCAATAGGCTTACATAGTTAACACCTCCCTTTTGCTAACCACTACACTAAGCCCAATGACTAATATTTCATTATTTCCCAAATAATTCCAATAAAATGTTAACTCCAATAATTTTAATTTAAAATTTAATTTCATTAATAAATAAGAATTTATGGGGTGTTACAACTCTCCCCCACTAAAAGAGTTTTTGTCCTCGAAAACATACCTCAGACGAAGAGTTCGGCATAGGAGTCCTTCATCTGACTCTCCAACTCCCACGTAACATTTCCACCTTCTGCTCCTCCCCAAGCCACTCAGACCAAAGCTATTTCCTTACCATGCAGTTGCTTTAACTTCCGATCCTCAATCCTCATAGGTAAGGCTTCAACTGTCAAATTATCTCTCACTTGCACATCGTCCACTTGGATTACATGAGACGGATCCGCAATGTATTTCCTCAATTGAGACACATGGAATACGTCATGTAGGTTTGCAAGTGTCGGTGGTAAAGCAATACGATAGGCCACCCCTCCTACTCTTTCCGTAATCTGAAACGGACCAATAAAACGCGGCGTCAACTTCCTTGACTTTAGTGCTCGACCAACACCCGTCGTAGGAGTCACCCTCAGAAACACATGATCTCCCTCTTGAAATTCAAGTGTCCCCCGCCTCTTATTATGATAGCTTTTCTGACAACTCTGAGAAGCTTTCATCTTTTCCTGAATCATCTTAATCTTTTCTGTTGTCTCTTGAACATTCTCTGGTCCAATCACCGCACTTTCACCCGATTCATACCAACACAATGGTGTCCTACACCTCCTACCATACAAAGCTTCAAATGGAGCCATACCAATACTCGAATGGTAACTATTGTTGTATGTAAATTCAATCAACGACAAATAACTATCCCATGTACCACCTTTTTCCAATACACAGGCACGCAACATATCTTCCAATGATTGAATCGTCCTTTCAGTTTGACCACCAGTCTGTGGATGAAAAGCAGAACTCAACCTTAACTTAGTACCCAAGGCCTTCTGCAAACCTTCCCAGAATCTAGATGTAAACCTTAGATCTCTATCTGACACAATACTCGAAGGAATACCATGTAGACTCACTATTTTCTCAATATACAACTGAGCCAACCTTTCCATAGGATAATCCATTCTCATCGGTACGAAGTGAGGAGACTTTGTCAGTCTATCTACAATAACTCAAATGGCTACATAGTTCTTAGCTGTTCTTGGTAAACCAGAAACAAAGTCCATAGATATACTATCCCACTTCCATTCAGGAATAAACAAAGGTTGCATAGCTCCATATGGCTTCTGATGTTCGATCTTTGACTTCTGGTAAGTCAAACAAGAATAAACAAATTCAGTTATTTCCTTTTTCATTCCAGGCCACCAGAATAACTTCTTTAAGTCATGATACTGTGAATACAAGATTACACTCAAAGAGGTTTTTGATTTATGGCAAACTCAAATGAGCATTCAAACAACAAGGAGGAATCAGAAAAGCAAAGCATTTGATCACTCATGAAAGCACAAGGTGATCCACTATGCATATAAGTCGACTCAACACAAGCTGGACATGAAAAATGCAGAAAATCAGCAGTTAGGTCGACCTACTGTCAACCTAGGTCGACCTAAAATGAAGGAAAATCCATATACCTCTGCTAGGTCGACTCACAGACCATTTAGGTCGACTCAAAATGAAGAAATCTTCACATCAGTCTGCTAGGTCGACCTACATGGCAACTAGGTCGACCTAATCTGTGAAAATGTCCCCAGAATGCATCAGAAGAGGATTCTGGTCGACCTACTCCTTCAACAGGTCGACCTAACTGGGGGAAAAATTCTGCAAGCTCTGTTAGGTCGACCTAAGCACTACAAGTGGTCGACCTAACTGATCAAGAAAGTCCAAAAATTCAGTTATTCTTGATTCCAACTGCTATGCATCATATATATTGTGCAAGGGTTAATTATTCATAAAACACACCAACGACTGAAAGATACACAAACGCTTCTCATCTTCGTTCTTCATCATCTCCAACACAATTACACATAATCATTCTTGCGTTGCGGGTTAGTGATGAGTTCGATAACGTCCATGGAACGGAATTGAAGATTCCTAGTGGGTGAAGGTTCGTGGGGTTTGTTGGTGAATAAAATCTGCGGGTTTTGTCCTCCACGACGGGTGGTTCTTGGGGGTTTTTATCAAGAGGCGTTCATTGAGGATTCGGCTGAGTGTAACGATTGAGGAACGGGGAGTTCAAGGAATCAAGACACTGCAGAAGGGAATCAAAGTGAAGCTCTTGGATAACCTTGATCTGGCTCAAGATTAAGGGGGAAGAAGATTCAAAGGATCGACATAATTGGTTTATCGTTTATCGCTTTGTTATCTTCTTTGTATATACTACTTTCAACATTAATGAAAGATTACCCAATTTCAATTTGGAATTGGGGGCAGACGTAGTCGTAGCGAGGACGATCGACGAACTGCCTAAACAAATATCGTGTTCTTGTCGCTTTTACTTTCTCTTTTATCTTCTGTTCATAATTGGTTATAAGTGCGAAATTGATCAACGATTCAAGTGTTAAAATTGTGAATTAAAGTTCTGCACAAACATCACAATTCACCACAACTTGAATCACTATCAATTTGAACCTATCACCAAGTGTTTGTGTTTTTGCTTAATCCAATTTTACTGCATTGCAAATCAAAGGTGTCAATCTAGAAGTTAATTGGATTTCAGTTGTTAAACGAATTGGTCAGCTATCATATTACTTCACCATCAATTCCACTTACTATTTGGTTTTGAAACACATACGACCTTTGCAATAGCGGTCCAGAATAGACGCAAGTCGATTCAGAACCGCTTTCGCTCAAGTCTGTAGAAAAATCTGTAAAAACTTAGTGAGATCTATTCACCCCCCCCCTCTAGATCTATAGGCCAGCGTCTAACAGATACATCTTGGTAGCACCGGGATGAATACTCAATCCGCTATGATGTCCTTCTTCCAAAATACTCTTCTTCAGTTCGGCAACATCAGGAACACAAACGCGATCGCCAAATCTCATTATGCCATTCTCGTCAATCCTGAATTCACCTCCTTTTCCTTGGTTAATCAAAGTCAATCTGTCAACCAGCTCAACATCAGTCTTCTGTCCTTCTTTAATCTCATCAAGAATCCCACTTGTCATCTTTAACATACCCAACTAAAGGCTATTCGAAGTGCCTTCACATACCAAACTTAAATCTCGAAATTGTTCAATTAAATCTAGTTCTCGCGCTATCAGCATAGACATATGCAAGGAATTCCTACTCAAAGCGTCAGTAACAATATTCGCCTTACCCGGTTGGTAATTCAGCCCAAAATCATAGTCTTTAAGGAACTCTAACCACCTCCTCTGCCTCATATTAAGTTCTTTATGATCAAAGAGGTATTTCAGACTCTTATGATCACTAAACACTTCGAACCTTGAACCATAAAGGTAATGCCTCCATAGTTTCAACACAACACCACTGCCGCCGACTCTAAGTCGTGAGCCGGGTAATTTTTCTCATGCACTTTGAGTTGTCTCGACGCATAAGCCACTACTTGTCGGTTCTGCATTAGTACACCCCCCAGTCCCATCAATGAAGCATCACAATAAACAACAAAAGATTCCGTCGGATTCGGCAAAATCAGAATAGGAGCACTATTCAACCTCTTCTTCAACTCTTGAAATCCTTCTTCGCACTTTGATTCCCAAATAAACGCTTACCCTTTTCTAGTCAACTTCGTCAACGGTAAAGCTAACTTCGAAAATCCTTCTATAAACTTCCGATAGTAACCTGCAAGGCCCAGAAAACTACAAATTTCGGAAACAGACTTCAAAGCTTCCCACTGAGACACAACTTCTACCTTCGCCGGATCTACGACAATACCATCCTTGGAAATGACATGGCCAAGAAAACTCACTTCGCTTAACCAGAAATCACACTTCGACAATTTGGCATAAAGCTTCTTTTCTTTTAACAACTCCAATACAATTCTGAGATGCTCGACATGTTCTTCTTTGCTTTTGGAATATATCAGAATGTCGTCAATGAACACCACAACGAACTTATCAAGATAAGGATGAAAAATCCTATTCATATATTCCATAAAAACACTAGGTGCGTTAGTAACTCCAAACGGCATCACAGTGTATTCGTAATGACCATACCTTGTTCTGAATGCAGTTTTCTGAATATCGTCCGTCTTCACTCGAATCTGATGATACCCAGATCTTAAATCAATTTTACTAAACACACTCGCCCCGACCAACTGATCCATCAAATTATCAATCCTCGGCAATGGGTACCGATTCTTGATAGTAACTTTATTCAGTTGTCTGTAGTCTACACACAACCTCATAGATCCTTCCTTCTTCTTCACCAACAATACCGGTGCACCCCACGGTGACACACTCGGACGAATAAATTCTTTCTCTAGCAATTCTTATAATTGAATCTTCAATTCAGTCAATTTAGATGCCGACATTCTATAAGGTACCATCGACATAGGACTGGTTCCAGGAACCAATTCAATAGTAAATTCTACCTCCCTCTCAGGTGGTAGCTCTCTAACATCTTCTGGAAAGTCACATACCACTGGCAATTCACTATTTAGTGCTCTTCCTTTCATTTCCATCGACACAAATAACATAAACACGGCTGCCCCGTCTTGAACCGCTTCACCCACTTGTCTCGCAGTCATCGCTAAATCCTCGACACTAACCTCTTCTGGAAAGATGACCGTCTTTGTAAAACAATTGATATGAACTCGTTTGAATTGCAACCAGTTCATCCCCAAAATAACATCAAGTTGTTCAAGCGGAAGGCACACTAAGTCCATTCTAAACTTTCTACCAAATATATCAATAGGACAGTTCAAACATGCAGATGAAGTGGTCACTGAACCTGACGCAGGAGTGTCAATAACCATACTTCCATTTATTTTCGATATCTCTAAATTTAACTTCTTAGCACAATCCAATGAAATAAATGAGTGATTCGCACCAGTATCAATAATCGCAATTAAAGGTGTGTTATGTATGAAACACGTACCTTTAATCAGTCTATCCTCTAGAGTAGTTTCTGATCCAGACAAAGCAAAAACGTTTCCTCCAGACTGGTTCTTCTTTGGCTTGGTGCACTGCAAATTGATATGACCCTCTTCGCCACAATTATAGCAAGTTACAGTCTTCATTCTACAGTCAGAAGCTGTCAAAACAGTGATTGCCTGTGTGTATTTTAGGAAGGTTTATATTTGTAGTAATTCAGTAACATCTGTATCTTGCTAATTACTAGGTTTATTTATTTAGGATCAATCCCATAATCACAAGGATTTGTTTCCTTAGAACTAGTTGTCCATATTTCCTAAAATAGTCTGCAGGCTGATGTATATATATATAGGTCCAGTGACCTCATAACAGAATACACAAGAATATTATTTCTTCTAAATTTAACATGGTATCAGAGCCTCGTTTAAGATCCGGTGGGCCACCTTCTATGGTTTTCGTTATCGGGCCACCCACCATTTATTTCCATGCTCCAGTTGTCTAGTCCTTGGCGTGAGAGGGTGTGTTAAGAGTCCCACATTGGACAATATATGGCCTGAACATGTCCTTATAAGTGGGGGAAATCCTCACCCTACAAGCCGGTTTTGTAGGGATGAGTTAGGTCTAACTACATTTCTTAACATGGTATCAGAGCTCCTGATCCTTGGGAGCCTCTGACCGTGTAAACCCTAAGTTGCAGTCTTCATTGCTGCGCTACCTTTAACCTTTGTCGCAGCCTTCATTGCAGCACAACCTTCTCTACCTTGATTGCACCTAGTCATGGTTGAGATCGTGAATCCTAGTCTAGAAACTGGGGACAGACCCCAGCCTGCGGGAGAATTGCAGAATGTTCATTCTGCTTATCGGTTAAATGGGAAGAATTATCTCAAATGGTCTCAACTCATTAGGACCATCTTGAAAGGAAAAGGAAAGGTCAGTCACCTGACTGATAGTACACCTGCTGAAACAGATCCCAAGTTCAAATCATGGGATGAAGAAGACTCCATGATCATGGCGTGGCTGTGGAATTCAATGGTCCCAAAAATTAGTGATACCTGTATGTTCCTTAAATCAGCAAAGGAAATTTGGGAGGCAGTAGAACAAACGTATTCTAAGGCCAAGGATGCTGCTCAAATTTATGACGTAAAGGTGAAAACTGTGGCTGCCAAACAGGGAAATAGACCCGTTACAGAATATGCTAATCAACTCAAGTCTCTATGGATGGAATTGGACCACTATCGAGTTATAAAAGCAAAATGTTCAGAAGACTCGGCAATCCTTAAGGAGTATATTGAACAAGATAGAGTCTATGATTTTTTGGTAGGGCTGAATGCTGAATATGACCAGGTCCGAATCCAAATCTTGGGAAAAGAGAAAGTCCTAGGGCTTAATGAAGCGGTAGCCATTATCCAGAGTGAAGAAAGCAGGAGAGGACTGATGCTGGAGACCTCAATAACTGAAAGCTCTGCAATGATAGCTGAAGGAGGAACAATCATGGTTGCTAACCAAAGGAGAAGCGGGGTTCCCAATATGGAGAAAAAACACGAGCATATCTGGTGTACCCACTGTAACAAGCCGCGTCACACAAGGGAGAAGTGCTGGAAATTACATGGGAAACCCCCAAGCCGGGAATGGGGGCCGAAAGGAGGCCCTCCCAAAAAAGGAGGGCAAGGGCAAGCACACATCAGTCATGGATAGAGTGAAGGATCTGGCCAGCTGAATCATGAAGATATAGAACGGGTAAGATCCTTCCTTAGTAAATTGGAGAAGCCCACAGGTACATGCTCCTTAACATATTCTGGTAAGTTTCCACTTTCTTTTGGACTTAATGTTTCAGATACACCATTTACACATTACTGGATATTAGACTCTGGAGCCACTGACCATATGACCCCTCTACCCAAATATTTCTCCACATATTCCCCATGTCCTAGCAATAATAAAATTTCCACAGCAGATGGAACCCTTATGACTGTAGCAGGACAAGGAGAGGTCCAAATAAACCCATCCATAACATTAAAAAATGTCCTTCATGTCCCTAAATTGTCCACCAATCTGATTTCTATACAAAAACTCACAAAAGATCTCTCATGTAATGCTGTTTTTCATAACAACTCTTGTATACTGCAGGACAAGAACTCGGGGAGGACGATTGGACATGCTAGAGAATGGAATGGCCTATACTTCATGGAAGATCCTAATCTGCCTACCAAGAGCTGCTCTCTCATATCTGAATCCACCATGACCAACAAAGAGAAAGTTCAACTATACCATTGTCGGCTAGGACACCCTTCATTTCGAGTTGTAAAAGTGCTTTTTCCTTTCTTGTTTAAAAATTTAAATGTGGAGAGTCTCCATTACGATGTGTGTGAGCTTGCTAAACACAAGCGTGTACCTTTTCCCATTAGCAATAAAGTGAGTCCTTTCCCTTTTTTTCTTGTTCACACTGATCTATGGGGTCCTGCTCATGTTCCTAATATCTCAGGCGCTAAATGGTTTTTAACCTTTATAGATGATTGTACCCGGGTGACTTGGGTTTTTCTATTAAAACAAAAATCTGAAGTTAGTTCCGTGTTTTTCCAGTTTGTCTCAATGATTAAAAATCAATTTGAGGTCGGTATCAAAAGAATTAGGTCTGATAATGCCAAGGATTATTTTAACCTTGAACTAAATTCCTTTTGCCAAAAGGAAGGGATAATCCATGAGTCCTCATGTGTGAACACACCCCAACAGAATGGGATTGCAGAAAGAAAAAATGGGCACCTATTAGATCAAACTAGAGCTCTGCTTTTTCAAAACCATGTTCCTAAGAGATTTCGGGGGGAAGCCCTTCTTACTGCCACCTATCTAATCAATAGGTTACCCACTAAAATCTTAGACTCAAAAAGTCCCATGGAAGTCCTAACCTCATTCTACCCACACTTGGATCCTACAAATAAACTCCAACCTAGAATATTTAGGTGTGTATCCTTTGTACATGTTCATAGTAATGAAAGGAGAAAATTGGATCCTAGGGCTGTCAAATGTGTGTTCTTAGGGTACTCTACCACACAAAAGGGATACAAATGTTTTCACCCCCAATCAAAAAAATTCTATGTGTCAAGAGATGTTACCTTCAACGAACGAGAGAGCTACTTCAAGCAGCCTCATCTTCAGGGGGAGAATGTAAGAGAGGAAGATGAGACTCTCATGCTTCCAAATATGACATTTGGACCAGAAATTGAGACAAATGGCACTGCTGTCCCTGAAATTGAACCAACAGCAGGACCTGCACTTGAACCAACAGCAGGACCTGCACTTGAAACAACAGCAGAACCAACAGCAAGACCTGCACCAGAACCTGCACCTAATGGTGGGAAATTTGGGGAAAATCTGGTATATTCAAGGAGAGAAAAGGCCATTCTAGAATCTGGCAATGTCCAAGATGAAGGATAGAAAAACACTTAGAAAGGGGGGGGATTGAATAAGTGTGACTTTAAAACTTGAGCGATAAAAATAAAATGCACAATTATTTTTATCCTGGTTCGCTGTTAACGAAGCTACTCCAGTCCACCCCCGCAGAGATGATTTACCTCAACTGAGGATTTAATCCACTAATCGCACGGATTACAATGGTTCTCCACTTAGTCCGCAACTAAGTCTTCCAGAGTCTTCTGATCACAACCTGATCACTCCAGGAACAACTGCTTAGTTCACTCCTAAGACTTTTCTAGAGTCTACTGATCAACACGATCACTCTAGGCTTAGTTCACTCCTAAGACTTTTCTAGAGTCTACTGATCAACACGATCACTCTAGGCTTAGTTCACT
This sequence comes from Vicia villosa, assembly GCF_029867415.1. Taxonomy (NCBI): domain Eukaryota; kingdom Viridiplantae; phylum Streptophyta; class Magnoliopsida; order Fabales; family Fabaceae; genus Vicia; species Vicia villosa. Next base: position 402,742 of record NW_026705477.1, read on the forward strand.
CCTAAGACTTTCTGCTCAGCCAACTGCTAAGACTTCCTAGAGTATACTGATCAACCGATCACTCTAGTTCCTTACAACTTAATGTAATCTATTCAAGAGTTTACAAATGCTTCTTAAAAGCGATAATCACAACTGTGATATTTCTCTTACAGTTTAAGCTTAATCTCACTAAGATATTACAACAGCAATGTAGTGAGCTTTGATGAAGATGAAGATTCTGAGTTTAGATTTGAACAGCGTTTCAGCAAGTTTGATATGAGTTGTTTTGGTGCAGAATCGTTAACCTTGCTTCTCATCAGAACTTCATATTTATAGGCGTTGAGAAGATGACCGTTGGGTGCATTTAATGCTTTGCGTGTTCCGTACAGCTTTGCATTTAATGTTATACGCTTTTGTCAACTACCTCGAGCCTTGTTCACGCTGTGTCTACTGACGTTGCCTTTAGTAGCTTTAACGTTCCTTTTGTCAGTCAGCGTAGTCTGCCACGTGTACTTCCTTCTGATCTGATGTTTGTGAATACGACGTTTGAATATCATCAGAGTCAAACAGCTTGGTGCAAAGCATCTTCTGATCTTGAAGTGCTTCTGTTGCGTGATACCATCTTCTGATCTTCAGTGCTTCTGATCTCTTGTTCATCTGATGCTTCATAGACCCATGTTCTGATTCTGCTTCGACCATCTTCTGATGTCTTGCCAGACCATGTTCTGATGTTGCATGCTGAACCATTTGAGACACATCTTCTGAGCGCTGAATTATGCGTACTCTTTATATATTTCCTGAAAGGGAAATTGCATTGGATTAGAGTACCATATTATCTTAAGCAAAATTCATATTATTGTTATCATCAAAACTAAGATAATTGATAAGAACAAATCTTGTTCTAACAATCTCCCCCTTTTTGATGATGACAAAAACATATATAAATGATATGAATTTGCGATCAGAAAGAGTAGACGGCAAAAGACAAATTACACAGCTATAGCATAAGCATATGAATATGTCTCCCCCTGAGATTAACAATCTCCCCCTGAGATAAATAATCTCCCCCTGAAATAAATACTCGAAGAACTTTGATAAAAGACTTCCCTGATTATTTCGGTAGAGACGATCATGTAAGCTTCTGCCTTCAGAGAATTCATAGCTTCTGACTTCTGCTTCCATTGGACAGCTTCAGAACTTGAATTTCTTTAGATCTTCAGAACATTCACAGCTTCTGACTTCTGCTTCCATTCAGGACAGCTTCAGAACTTGAATTTCTTTAGATCTTCAGAACATTCACAGCTTCTGACTTCTGCTTCCATTCAGGACAGCTTCAGAACTTGAATTTCTGGATCTTTTGGAGCATTCACATCTTCTGATTTCTGCTTCCCTCGGATAGCTTCAGAACTTTGAATGTCTACCAATCATCACTTCATGCTAGATTTGTATCAGAACATTGTTGAATGTACCAGAGCATCATCTGAGCATCTCTTCATCCTGAAATGTTACAGAACAAAAACTAAACGACAAAAGTCAGCATGAACGAGTTAGAACATAAAATGTATATTCAAATACATGATATGTATCAGAGCCAAATGTATCAGAGCATTTAGGCTAAAAACGTGTATCAGAGCAAATAATGTATCAGAGCCATAACATTATATGTATCAGAGCAAGTAGAATTTTGTCATAACAGGATAGACAATGATATTCAAATTCTATTATCAGTGCTTCTGATTCATTCTTCTTTCTTGCTTCTGATCTCTGAAGCTTGACAGCACTCAGCTTGCTTCAGTTTCCAAGAGCTTATTCCTTTTACAGAATAACACTTCTTATGGTTTTGCTTTTAGTGTTTGCTTCTGAAGATTCACTTCACTTCTTTGTACCTGCAAAAACACTTAAACCATATAGAACTTGCAGTTCTTGTTAGTGAATGTGTGGGAGCCTTTACCCAGCAACTGATAGATTTAATCAAATCATTTATCATTTATCTTCTCCCCCTTTTTGTCATAACATCAAAAAGAATATTTAAAAGGATTCAGATGTATAAAACGACAAAAGAAAACATTTACTGGAATGTAAAACACAAGGAAACTTTTCATTGATAATCAAAAGATATTACAAAGGGTTCCTATGTTTAACAAGATGAGAAACATTCCTAGCAAATACAAAACAAGCAGAAGCAGCAAGGAAAAGAAAACTACAAAGTAGTATTTCCAAAGAGGAAATGACTAAAAAAAAAAAAAAAAAAAATACAACATTCGGTCAAGAAACTCAACATAGAAGTTGAGTATATCTTCCCACAACTCAAGAAAGTCTTCTGTCTTTGGATGAAAGTTGATAACAACATCAAAGAAGGATCTGACTTGAGAGGTATTAGAAGAGCCATCCCGAGATGCACAGAGATCTGTCGCCTTTGAGTCATGGAGCTTCAACAGACTTAGGGTGAATCGCTAGGTTTTGAGAGAAGAAATGAAAAACGAGAGAGAGAGAGAGAGAAGAAAAAAAACTTTAAGAGGAAAACAAAGAGATAGGAAACCGAAAACCATTTTGAAGAGTATTTAAAGGAAAATAAAATGAAACGAATGATGACTAGCATTTAATGTTACGTGACGTGAGGAGAGATATAATAAAGACAAATGAGGTGACTAGCACAGTTACCTATGGTCGGCGTCCCTTCAACTGCACGCGCGCATATCCATGAATAGAAATGACAGGTTTACCATCCCGAGATAAAGCGTAACAGCTGTTTTGCTTTAAAAGAGGTTCTGAATCAACTTAGACAATGAAATGTTAGTAATAACCGAATCATAATTTCTAAAAGAATTCAATCAGAACTTCTGATTAAAAAAAGTTCCACATTCATTTCAGAAGATACTCATACATGAGAACTTCTCATCTTCTCATTCTGGGCATAAATCCATACTGATGTTCTTCAGAATGAACTTAAACCTATCTTCAGCTAGGGGTTTTGTAAAGATATCAGCCCATTGATGGTCTGTATCAACAAAGTTTAAAGATATAACACCCTTCTGAACATAGTCCCTTATGAAATGATGTTTTATCTCAATATGTTTAGCTTTTGAATGAAGAATAGGATTCTTAGATAAACATATAGCAGAAGTATTATCACAGAATATAGGAATGTTACTCTCAAATATCTGATAATCTTCTAACTGACTCTTCATCCAGAGCATCTGTGTACTACAACCAGCAGCTGCGACATATTCTGCTTCTGTGGTTGATAGAGCAATGGTTGCTTGCTTCTTGCTGTACCAGGAGATTAAGTGACTTCCAAGAAATTGGCAACTTCCTGAAGTACTTTTTCTTTCAATTCTGTCTCCAGCATAATCAGCATCGCAGAATCCTACTAAGTTGTATTCTTTAGATTTTCTGTAAACTAAACCAACATTAGTAGTACCTTTCAGATACCTTAGAATTCTCTTAACAGCAGTTAAATGAGATTCTCTAGGATCTGATTGGAATCTAGCACACAAACAAACACTGAACAGAATGTCAGGTCTAGAAGCAGTCAGATATAGAAGAGATCCAATCATACCTCTGTATAACTTCTGATCTACCTTCTTACTTACCTCATCCTTACCTAGGATGCATGTTGGATGCATAGGAGTTTTGGCTTCTTTGCAGTCCAGAAGATTAAACTTCTTCAGAAGTTCCTTCACATACTTGGTTTGGTGAACATATGTTCCTTCTGATGTTTGATTTATTTGTATTCCAAGGAAATACTTGAGTTCTCCCATCATGCTCATTTCAAACTCATCCTGCATAGACTTAGCAAACTCCTTTCCAAGTGTAGCATTAGATGTTCCAAAAATAATATCATCCACATATATTTGACAAATTAAAATATCCTTTTCAAAGGTTTTACAGAAGAGAGTAGTGTCCACTTTTCCTCTAGTGAAACCCTTATCCAGAAGGAAAGAACTTAAGCGTTCATACCAAGCTCTGGGAGCCTGTTTCAATCCATACAATGATTTCTTAAGTTTAAAAACATGATTAGGAGACATAGAGTCTTCAAAACCAGGAGGTTGATGGACATAAACTTCTTCATCTATATAACCATTTAAGAAGGCACTCTTAACATCCATCTGATAGAGAGTGATGTTATGTTGAGTGGCAAAAGAAATTAATAGACGAATAGATTCTAACCTGGCCACTGGTGCAAAGGTTTCTGTATAATCAATTCCTTCTTGCTGACTATAACCCTGAGCCACCAGTCTGGCTTTGTTCCTTACCACTTCTCCTTTCTCACTGAGCTTGTTTCTGAAGACCCATTTTGTACCAATTATATTGAATCCATCTGGTCTAGGAACAAGATCCCAAACATCATTCCTTGTAAACTGATTTAGTTCTTCTTGCATAGCAATTATCCAGTCTGGATCTTCTAGAGCATGATCAACAGAAGTTGGCTCGATCAAAGATACAAGACCTAATTGACAGTCTGCATTGTTCTTAAGGAATGCTCTTGTTCTGATTGGATCATCCTTCTTTCCAAGAATGACATCTTCTGAATGACCAGAAATGAGTCTGGATGATCTTCTGACAAATGGTTCTTCAGAAATGCTTAGATCCTCCAGAGAAGCTGATACTTGTTCTTCCGATTCTTTGCTTCTGAGAGGTTGAGCTTCTGATGCGTTGCTTCTTGGCTCAACAACTTCTGATATGTCAATATCACAATCTGCAAAATTATCAAACTGCTTTGGTTTTTCAGAACCAAGCTTATCATCAAACCTGATATTGATTGATTCTTCTACAACCAATGTTTCAGTATTGTATACTCTGTAGCCTTTTGAGCGTTCAGAATATCCAAGAAGGAAACACTTTTGAGCTTTGGAATCAAACTTACCAAGATGATCTTTAGTGTTCAGAATAAAGCATACACATCCAAAAGGATGGAAATATGAAATGTTGGGCTTTTTATTCTTCCACAATTCATAGGGAGTCTTATTTAGAATAGGTCTGATAGAGATTCTATTCTGAATATAGCATGCAGTGTTTATTGCTTCTGCCCAGAAATGCTTAGCCATATTGGTTTCATTGATCATGGTTCTGGCCATTTCTTGAAGAGTCCTATTCTTTCGTTCTACAACCCCATTTTGCTGTGGAGTTCTAGGACAAGAGAAATCATGGGCAATACCATTTTCTTTGAAGAATTCTTCAAAGGATTTGTTCTCAAATTCACCACCATGATCACTTCTGACCTTTATGATTTTACACTCTTTTTCAGATTGAATCTGAATGCAGAAATCAAAGAACACTGAATGAGTCTCATCCTTGTGTTTCAAGAATTTTACCCAAGTCCAGCGGCTATAATCATCTACGATGACTAATCCATATTTCTTTCCTCTGACAGATGCTGTTTTGACTGGTCCAAACAGATCAATGTGCAAGAGTTCTAATGGCCTTGAGGTAGAAACAACATTCTTAGACTTGAATGCAGGTTTGGAGAACTTGCCCTTCTGACATGCTTCACAAAGAGCATCTGATTGGAATTTCAGATTAGGAAGTCCTCTGACAAGATTCAGTTTGTTAATTTGAGAGATCTTTCTCAAACTAGCATGACCTAATCTCCTGTGCCAGACCCACTGCTCTTCAGAAACAGACATAAGACAAGTCACCTTTTGACTCATAAGATCTTGCAGATCTGTCTTATAAATGTTGTTCTTCCTCTTGCCTGTAAATAGGATTGAGCCATCCTTCTGATTTACAGCCTTGCAAGACTCTTGATTAAAGATTATATCATAACCATTGTCACTTAATTGACTGATAGATAAAAGGTTATGTGTTAATCCTTCTACAAGAAGTACATTAGAGATGGAAGGAGAGTTACCAGATTTTATAGTTCCAGAGCCAATTATCTTGCCCTTCTGATCTCCTCCGAACTTGACTTCTCCTCCAGACTTAAGTACCAGGTCTTGGAACATAGACCTTCTTCCTGTCATGTGTCGCGAGCATCCAGAATCCAGGTACCATGACATGTTGTGCTTTGTCCTTCTTGCAGCCAAGGATATCTGCAATAGGAATAATCTTATCCTTAGGTACCCACATTTTCTTGGGTCCTTTCTTGTTAGATTTTCTCAAGTTCTGTTTGAACTTGGATTTAACATTGTAAGCAATAGGAGGAACAGCATGATAATTCTTAATGTGAGTTTCATGATATTTCCTAGGTTGTGTCACATGCTTCTTAGTGTGTGTAATGTGAAAACTTTGTGCATGTGAAGTGTGCCTAATATCATGAGAGTGGCCATACTTGAACTGATCATACAATGGCTTGTATGTGAGTTTCATTTCATCAACAGGTTCAAGTTTGTATGGGGTTTCACCCTCATAACCAATGCCAACTCTTTTGTTTCCAGATACGGCATATATCATAGAAGCTAGCTGACTTCTGCCAATACTTCTAGATAGGAACTTCCTGAAACTTAAATCATATTCCTTCAGAATATGGTTTAGACTGGGAGTGGATTTTTCTGAATCAGAAGGAGATCCAACATTATTGGATAGTTTTAAAAGTTTTTCTTTTAATTCAGAATTCTCCAATTCAAGCCTCTTTGTTTCAAATTCAAATAGCTTTTTCAGCTTTTTGTATTTAATACAAATCTGAGACTTGGATTCCAGAAGTTCAGTTAATCCGGAAACTAACTCATCTCTAGTAAGTTCAGAAAATACCTCTTCAGAATCTGATTCTGATGTAGATTCTGATCCGTCATCTTCTGTCGCCATCAGCGCACAGTTGGCCTGCTCATCTTCTGAATCATCTTCTGACTCATCCCAGGTTGCCATAAGACCTTTCTTCTTATGAAACTTTTTCTTGGGACTTTCCTTCTGAAGATTTGGACATTCATTCTTGTAGTGTCCAGGCTCATTGCATTCATAGCACATGACCTTCTTCTTGTCAAATCTTCTTTCATCAGAAGATTCTCCACGTTCAAATTTCCTTGAACTTCTGAAGCCTCTGAACTTCCTTTGCTTGGTCTTCCAGAGTTGATTTAGCCTTCTGGAAATCATGGACAGTTCATCTTCTTCTTCAGATTCTGATTCTTCAGGATCTTCTTCTCTAGCCTGAAAAGCGTTAGTGCATTTCTTGATATTGGATTTTAATGCAATAGACTTACCTTTCTTTTGAGGCTCATTTGCGTCCAGCTCAATCTCATGGCTTCTCAAGGCACTGATAAGCTCTTCCAGAGAAACTTCATTCAGATTCTTCGCAATCTTGAATGCAGTCACCATCGGACCCCATCTTCTGGGTAAGCTTCTGATGATCTTCTTTACGTGATCAGCCTTGGTGTATCCCTTGTCAAGAACTCTCAATCCAGCAGTAAGAGTTTGAAATCTTGAAAACATCTTTTCAATGTCTTCATCATCCTCCATCTTGAAGGCTTCATACTTCTGGATTAAGGCTAGAGCTTTGGTCTCCTTGACTTGAGCGTTTCCTTCATGAGTCATTTTCAAGGACTCATATATATCATAGGCCGTTTCCCTGTTAGATATCTTCTCATATTCAGCATGAGAGATAGCATTCAGCAAAACAGTTCTGCATTTATGATGATTCCTGAAAAGCTTCTTTTGATCATCATTCATTTCTTGCCTTGACAGCTTCACGCCTCTGGCATTTACTGGATGTTTGTAACCATCCATCAGAAGATCCCATAGATCACCATCTAGACCCAGAAAGTAACTTTCCAGTTTATCTTTCCAGTATTCAAAGTTTTCACCATCAAATACCGGCGGTCTAGTATAACCATTGTTACCGTTGTATTGCTCAGCAGAGCCAGATGTAGATGTAGTCTTTTCACTTTCATCAACCATCTTTTAAATGAAGCGTTTTTCTCTTCCTGAATCTTTTCTAAACACGGTTAAGTGCTTGCACCTTAGAACCGGCGCTCTGATACCAATTGAAGGATAGAAAAACACTTAGAAAGGGGGGGGGGATTGAATAAGTGTGACTTTAAAACTTGAGCGATAAAAATAAAATGCACAATTATTTTTATCCTGGTTCGCTGTTAACGAAGCTACTCCAGTCCACCCCCGCAGAGATGATTTACCTCAACTGAGGATTTAATCCACTAATCGCACGGATTACAATGGTTCTCCACTTAGTCCGCAACTAAGTCTTCCAGAGTCTTCTGATCACAACCTGATCACTCCAGGAACAACTGCTTAGTTCACTCCTAAGACTTTTCTAGAGTCTACTGATCAACACGATCACTCTAGGCTTAGTTCACTCCTAAGACTTTTCTAGAGTCTACTGATCAACACGATCACTCTAGGCTTAGTTCACTCCTAAGACTTTCTGCTCAGCCAACTGCTAAGACTTCCTAGAGTATACTGATCAACCGATCACTCTAGTTCCTTACAACTTAATGTAATCTATTCAAGAGTTTACAAATGCTTCTTAAAAGCGATAATCACAACTGTGATATTTCTCTTACAGTTTAAGCTTAATCTCACTAAGATATTACAACAGCAATGTAGTGAGCTTTGATGAAGATGAAGATTCTGAGTTTAGATTTGAACAGCGTTTCAGCAAGTTTGATATGAGTTGTTTTGGTGCAGAATCGTTAACCTTGCTTCTCATCAGAACTTCATATTTATAGGCGTTGAGAAGATGACCGTTGGGTGCATTTAATGCTTTGCGTGTTCCGTACAGCTTTGCATTTAATGTTATACGCTTTTGTCAACTACCTCGAGCCTTGTTCACGCTGTGTCTACTGACGTTGCCTTTAGTAGCTTTAACGTTCCTTTTGTCAGTCAGCGTAGTCTGCCACGTGTACTTCCTTCTGATCTGATGTTTGTGAATACGACGTTTGAATATCATCAGAGTCAAACAGCTTGGTGCAAAGCATCTTCTGATCTTGAAGTGCTTCTGTTGCGTGATACCATCTTCTGATCTTCAGTGCTTCTGATCTCTTGTTCATCTGATGCTTCATAGACCCATGTTCTGATTCTGCTTCGACCATCTTCTGATGTCTTGCCAGACCATGTTCTGATGTTGCATGCTGAACCATTTGAGACACATCTTCTGAGCGCTGAATTATGCGTACTCTTTATATATTTCCTGAAAGGGAAATTGCATTGGATTAGAGTACCATATTATCTTAAGCAAAATTCATATTATTGTTATCATCAAAACTAAGATAATTGATAAGAACAAATCTTGTTCTAACACAAGAGTCCAGCCCATCATCACTGCATGAGGTAACACTTTCGAATCCTATAAACTCCAATGATTCTAATGAGTTTGTTTCTGAAAATTTTGAAAATTTAGAAGCGCAGGTGGACCAAAATCTAGACCTACCCATTGCCCTTAGAAAGGGAACTAGAACATGCACCCAACAACCACTTTACCCACTATCAAATTTCTTATCCTTTGAAAAATTCTCACCTACCCATAAAACCTTCCTCACAAACCTCAACTCCACACACACACACCTTCCTCTGTATCTGAAGCATTATCTGACAGGAAATGGAAATAAGCCATGGATGTGGAAATGGAGGCGTTAAGCAAGAATAGGACCTGGGAACTTGTCACCCTACCCACTAGAAAAAAACCAGTAGGATGCAAGTGGGTATATACAGTAAAGTACAGGGCTGATGGGACCATCGAATGTTACAAGGCAAGATTAGTGGCCAAAGGCTTCACTCAAACCTATGGAATTGATTACTTGGAGACATTTTCCCCGGTTGCTAAGATGAACACGGTCAGAGTAATATTGTCATTAGTAGCAAATCATGATTGGGACTTGCAGCAGTTTGATGTGAAGAATGATTTTTTACATGGAGACCTTGAAGAAGAAATATACATGGAGTTGCCCCCTGGTTACAATGGACAGGTGGTTGCTGGAACTGTTTGTAAGTTAAGAAAGGCTCTATATGGGCTGAAACAATCCCCAAGAGCGTGGTTTGGAAGGTTCACTAAAGTTATGACAGGTCTGGGCTACAAACAGAGCCAAGGGGATCATACATTATTTATCAAACATTCAGTTTCAGGGGGGGGGGGGTAACAATTTTATTGGTGTATGTAGATGATATTATAGTAAGTAGGGATGACAAAAAGGAGCAGCAAGTGTTAAGTGAATGCCTTGCCAAGGAATTTGAGATCAAGACATTAGGGAGACTTAAATATTTTTTGGGAATTGAGGTGGCTCATTCCAAGAAAGGAATCTTCATATCTCAACAAAAGTATATTATAGACTTGCTTAAAGAAACAGGTAAGACAGCCTGCAGACCTGCAAGTACCCCAGTTGACCCAAATATAAAGTTGGGAAGTGCGGAGGAGGATATTGCCGTGGACAAGGAAATGTATCAAAGAATTGTGGGCAAACTTATTTACTTATCTCACATTAGACCAGACATTGCTTTTGCTGTAAGTCTAGTCAGCCAGTTTATGCACCAACCAAAGGAAGCACATTTACAAGCTGCTCTTAGAATTGTCCAGTATTTGAAAGGGACCCCTGGAAGAGGGATTTTGTTCAAACAAAACAAGAGTGTAAGTCTTGAAGCATATACGGATGCGGACTATGCGGGGTCAGTGGTAGATAGAAGATCAACTACTGGATACCGCACCTTCCTTGGTGGAAACCTCGTGACTTGGAAGAGCAAAAAGCAGAGTGTAGTAGCTAGATCGAGCGCAGAAGTAGAATTTCGAGCAATGCCCAAGGAATATGTGAACTTCTATGGCTGAAGATTATATTGGAAGACTTGAAGATAAGATGGGATGAACCTATAAGGTTATATTGTGACAACAAATATGCAATTAGTATAGCCCACAACCCGGTGCAGCATGATAAAACTAAACATATCGAGGTTGACAGACACTTTATCAAGGAAAAACTTGACAGTGGCAAGATTTGCACACCATATGTATCCACTCAGAATCAGCTTGCAGACATACTCACCAAGGGGCTGAACTGTATTAACTTTGAAAGAATTATATCCAAGCTGGGAATGGAAAACACCTATTCACCAGCTTGAGGGGGAGTGTCAAAACAGTGATTGTCTGTGTGTATTTTAGGAAGGTTTATATTTGTAGTAATTTTGTAACAGCTGTATCTTGCTAATTACTAGGTTTATTTATTTAGGATCAATCTCATAATCACAAGGATTTGTTTCCTTAGAACTAGTTGTCCATATTTCCTAAAATAGTCTGCAGGCTGATGTGTATATATATATAGGTCCAGTGACCTCATAACAGAATACACAAGAATATTATTTCTTTTAAATTTGATAGAAGAAATATGACCTGCCTTACCACACTTGAAGCACTTCTTCTCTTCGCTCTTGCACTCGTTCCTCTTATGCCCTGGTTCACCACAGTTGTATCACCTAACAGGAGTGCCAGAATCTCCCCCACTAGGCCTTTTCCAATCACCAGCTTTTGGGTTTCCTCTACCATATGGTTTACCTCTATCCGTAGGCTTCTTACCCTTCTTATCAACTAACTCGCGAGAGTGAGATGATTTCAGCTTAAGGTTATCATCCTCAAAGATCCTGCTACAGTCTACTAAATCAGCAAATCGGCGAATCCTCTGTACCTGATGCCCTGCTTGATCTCGTCACGAAGGCCATTCTCAAATTTGATACACTTAGAGAATTCCCCAGCTGCATCGTTGGTGTAGTGTACGTAGTACTTAGCCAACTCCACAAATTTAGAAACATATTCCGACACTGTCATATTACCCTGTTTCAGCTCCAAGAACTCGATTTCCTTCCTTCCCCGGACATCTTCAGGAAAGTACTTCCTCAAAAATTCCCTCTTGAATATGGCCCAAGTAATCGCGATTCCATCAAAATCCAATTCACCTCTAGTAGTAACCCACCAGTCGTCAGCTTCTTCTGATAACATGTGAATGTCGTACCTCACCTTCAGATTTTCTGCGCAATCGATCACTCGGAAGATCCTCTCAATCTCCTTCAGCCATTTCTGAGCACCATCAGGATCATGGGTGCCTTTGAACAATAGAGGGTTGTTCCTCTGAAAGCTGTTCAACTGCCTGTCAGCACCAATCCCAGCTCCATTGGCATTCCCTCCCTGTACACCAGTGTCATACCCCAATTTTTGACCCTAAGATCATACATCATTTGCATTTCAATCATCAATCAAGATCACAATCTTGAGGTATCATTTTTCCTTTGAGGGGAATCATCAAGCACTTTTAGCTTTTTATTTGTTATACTAACCCAAATACCAAAAACATTGCTCTGTTTCTTTGTAGGCTTTTGTTTTGTAGGTACCAAGCCAAGACATGCAATAAACAAGGCATTTTTCACATTTTTTACTGATGAAATCGATTTCCCTACTGAGTAAATCGATTTCCCTGCAGCAATCTTCAACAAAATCACATTCTGGACAGCATGAAATCGATTTCCCTCCTGGGTAAATCGATTTCCCTAGTGTATTTTGCGCCAATTTCTCTTCTGGAACAGAGTGAAATCGATTTCACTCCTGGGGAAATCGATTTCCTTAAGGCGAAATTCAAAAAATATAAGGAGGGAAGCTTGACATCATTTTGGCACCTTTTTATTTGATCATTTTACCAATTTTCCACCTCATCAAAATTAATCCCTTCATTAAACCCACTTAAACCTCATTTTACCATTTAAATACCACTTTAATCACCAATTAAACACAAGCTAATTACCAAATGCAAAAAGACCAAACTACCACTACTCATGCTCCAATTCTATAAATAGAGACCACTACTCTCTCATTTCTCAAGCTTGGAGAGCCAAAAAACCCCTTGCAATTTCTCTCCTCATCCCTACCAAATTCACCAAAGCTCTTTGTTCTTTCATAAAGTTTGTGAGTCACATCTTGAACCTCACAAACTTTGAGCTAAACCACCATCTATTTCACTCTTTTTTCTTCAATTGTTGAGAGATCAAGATTTGTGTTGGTGATTCTTGAAGTAGATCTAAGTTTTGTTCAAGATTTGGTAATTTTCTTCATCCTTTTTGTATATCACAATGTGATTCTTTGTTGTTTGTGTTCAATGCATCTTTGATGCTATATTGGTGCTATTTGTTGGTGATTTGATGGAAAATTCGTGCTCTAGTTGATGTGTGATCATAAGGTGTTTGTATATTTGTTCAAATTAAGTTTCATGCCTTTAAATGCTGTTTTTGCTGAAATTTACACTGAGGAAATCGATTTCCTTAAGGCTGAAATCGATTTCCTGCTGAACGTAACTTGTTTTTTTGAAAACTGCACTATGGAAATCGATTTCCCCCTGCATGAAATCGATTTCCAGCAGGCAGAATATGGTTTTTTGCCTTTTTTGTGCTTGTTTTGGCTTCCTTCTTCCTACACTTCATTAATATCATTGGATCTAGGGTGTTGATAGGTTTGAAATGACCTAATCCACCAAAATGGATGAATGATATTAATGATAGTGTGAGTTGATTATCTTTTGTGTTTTCATTCTTATTTTCATCTTATTTTTCTTTTGATCGATGAAAGTCTTGACATCTTGAGGATTCTATGGATTCTTGATGAAGACTAGATCAATTTGTTTTCATTCTTATCTTTTCATCTTACTTTCTTTTGATCGATGAAAGTCTTAACATCTTGAGAATTCTATGGATTCTTGATGAAGACTAGATCAATTTGTTTCCATTCTTATTTTCATCTTACTTTCTTTTGATCGATGAAAGTCTTAATATCTTGAGAATTCTATGGATTCTTGATAAAGACTAGATCAATTTGTTTTCATTCTTATCTTTTTTTTCATCTTATTTTCTCTTGATCGATGAAAGTCTTGATATCTTGAGAATTCTATGGATTCTTGATAAAGGCTAGATCATTTCTTCTTCTCCTTCTTATTTCTTTTGATTGATGATCTTGATACATGGAGAGTTCTCCTACATTTGTCCCGACTCGATAAAAGATTAAATATGGAAGAGAATTGTATGCGGTTGATTTATGACTTATGGAAATTTATCGCGTAGTCGCTATGATTTTATCAAGCTTCTGATAAGTTTCCATTGACCTTAAATCCGAGTACGTCATTCACTCACCATCGATCTTCATTACTAACTATGATAACATACTTGACAAGTTTCAAGATGGTTATCTTTAACATCTAACAACTAACTTTAATTTCCGCCATTTATTATACCGCTCTTTATATTTCTCGCTTTATCGCTTTACTTTATCATTTCATCATATTTACATTCCGCCATTTTCTCTTTGTTCATTTGGACGTTTATAATTCCGCTATTTTCTCTTTGTCCACTTGGACATATGTTTATGCTTCCGCTATTTTCCTTTTGTCCACTTGGACCATACTTTACTTTTATGCTAAAACACTAATAAACAACCAAAATCTAAAACACACATAAGGCTCTCTTTGGACTATTGGTTACTATCCCTAGCATTTTGGAGATTCGGACTTATGGACCTAGTGCCTCTGGACTCTTATTCTGTTATTACTCTGCTGTTATTCTGTCTGTCTGGCATTGGATTGTTGTATGTTTGTATGTGCAGGTATTTCCTTGAAAGCCCTTGATGGTTAATTCCAAGGCATTGAGATAAGGATTTTACCCGAAAACAGCCGTTACTCTGCCCGATTTTCGTCAGAATTTTAATGCGCTTAATGCAAAGTGGTGCTAAGATAATAATTTCATCTGGATCCCCAAGTGTTTGGTTTGGTATTGATAAGTCCAAAGGATGGGAAATCTACCTTGACTCACAATGTCAAGTGTTGGCTTCTTCTTCGGTTAGACCGTTTCTTTCCTTAGCTTTTATTTTACGCAATAGGATAGCCTCTTCATCTCTTCCCCTTCCTTAATTTTCAAAATCTTCTCCCTTTTTCAAAACCTTCTTATGTTTGCAATCATTTTCAAAACCTCTTTCTTTAAAAAATCTTTTGCCCTTAGTGGCCTTTTTCTTCAAAGTTTAGATACCGTTAATTGTCGAAACGAGTGGTTATACCCCACGATTTTGAAATTGATTGATATAATGAGATCTTTTCCGCGTGAGAGAGCTAGTGGCATACTCGTCGATTTTATCCGAGTTGGAGCCCTTCTTTCATTAGCGATGCAAAGAACTCGTTTGTTCTCATGCTCAAAATCAATGGCTGAGTATTTCTCTCCGACGACAATAAAGTGTTTATTCGTTTTAAAAACCGTTTTCCCTTTAAGCGGAACTACATTAGCTCTGACTTCTCCATTGCACCAAGGAGGTATGTAGGCCCAAAGCTTAACGCTTTGCCGAGCTTATTTTAAAAATAAAACAAACCCTTTTTTAGCACACACGACACAGATTTTCAAAAAGGTTCCTGTGGAGTACCACAAATATGAGGGGTGCTTAAAACCTTCCCCTTGTATAAGCAACACCCGTACCTAAGATCTCTTCTTTTTGTTTTAAAAAAAAAAAAACTTTGGGTTTTTTTCGTTCTTTTCCCTTTTCCTTTGGAAACAATAAAGCGCGGTGGCGACTTTCACTGAAATATTGATTTGAGTCATCCTATGGCTTTGATATCAGATTTTCCCCGCTACAGAAAAAATGGCGACTTCACTGGGGATCCAGTTTTAAGTGTGTTAAGCCTATTTTTGTTCACCTGTGTGTGTTTATTTGTATGTATTATTGTGTGCTTTGTTTGTTTATTTTCTTTTTTTTTCTTTTTGGTGCTCGATGGTTCCTCTGTGATGAGATAAAGTTCTAACCCGAACTTTGGTGAGTAACTTGAGATAGGAGGTGGTAAGACCAATAGTTGCATGTCAGGAGCAATCCTTAACATGAGCATCATATGGTGAAACCCCAATCAGTGGAGGCCTCATGGAAGGTAGTAGAGGTTGTTACGAACTATCATAAGAACGCTATTACTTTCAATAGTGAGTGTCCGTATAAGCTGAATGGCCTAGAACCTTTTTAACCAATCTAAGCCTTTTTAGGATGTAGTGCAGAAACAAGATCAAGTACCAATTTGAGCTTGTTGTCATGCGATACTACGCTCAGACGAGGTCTTTTTAGGCATATTATTGGCGCCTATGAGCAATTGTGCGTGCCGGTAATATCCGATAGAAGATTGAAAACTCTGGGAACCTTTGTAGAACCTGTTTGGCAGGTACAAAATTCCCTAGTACATACCTTTGGGGGTGGTTCTTAACTTTGACTCCATGCTCGTGACGTCGAACCTTTGAACTTTGTTCGTGCGACCATGTGTGATCTTGATTGTGATTGATGCATAAACCATGCATCCATGCATTCATTTGAATTCCTTGAAAATCAAATAAATAAAAAGAGACAACAACAATTGCATCATTTGCATACATACATCCAGGTTGTCCAGAAAACTTATCCTTGTCTGTCTCCATCTTCAGAATTTGTCTGTCTACTGTCAAGCTGATTCCTCCACACAAGTACGGAACTAGAGCCAACATCAGATTGAGAATGGAATACCAAGAGCAACACAATGCAGAGGTCAGAATGGAAATTGAAGAGTTGAAATCAGGCATGACCAAGCTCACTGAGATGCTGCAAGTTTTGATTGCTAGAGGAGAACCACCTCAGAAGACTGTCATTGTTGAAGTCTCAAGTGCTGATGTTGACCCTCAACCTACTCAACAACCACCTTCTACATGGCCTGAGTTTGGTTTGCCACCTGGTTACACTCCTCCCTATGAGAAGACTCCTGGTATTGGTCAATCTTCACAACTTGTGATTGGTCAAGCTTCAAACCAAGTTTTTCATGCTCCTGTCTTCACTGAATCTCAGCCTATTGTGCACACTGTTGCTCAGCCTACTTATGTGAATCCTCTGTTTGAATATCAAGCTGCCCGTTCCCAGAATGGAAGTCAAGGAGATGCTGGAGATATTGAAGATGTCAAAGAGCAGTATCATACTTTAGAAAAGCGCCTAAGAGCCATGGAAGGCATTGATTACTTTGGAATTGCTGCTGAGAATATGTGTTTGGTTTCCAACTTTGTCATGCCTGCAAAATTCAAGACTCCTGAGTTTGATTAATATAAAGGGAACACTTGCCCAAGAAGCCATTTGACCATGTACTATCGCAAAATGGCTGCTTATACCCAGAATGATAAATTGCTTATCCATTGCTTTCAGGATAGTTTGAGTGGAGCTTCATTGAAATGGTATATGGGACTTGAGAGTAATCACATTCATTGTTTCCAAGATCTGACTGATGCTTTCATGAAGCAGTATAAGTACAATCTGGACATGGCACCTGATCGCCGACAATTGCAAAACATGGCTCAGAAGGAAAAAGAATCTTTCAAGGAATACACTCAACGCTGGAGAGAGCTAGCTTCTCAAGTTGAACCACCTCTGGCTGAGAAAGAATTGACTGGAATGTTCATGGATACTCTCTCCCCTTTCTACTGGGAGAAAATGATTGGAAGTGTGTCCTCAAACTTCACAGACTTGGTTACTATTGGTCAGAGACTTGAAGAAGGAATCAAGAATGGGAAAGTTACTCATGTTGCTGAATCTTCTGGTGGATCGAAGAAACCTTATGGAAACTTCCACAAGAAGAAAGAGAATGAGACTAATGCTGTGTTGGATGACAGAAGGGGATCTCGTCGTAGACCTCAAAACGGTGATCAACCTTATGTAGCCGCTGTCGCTCCTCTGCAAGTTCAAGTTCCTCAATCTCAGGTTGCTAATCAGAATCAGAATCGTGGTAGGACAACTTATGATCCTATTCCCATGACTTATACGGAACTGTATCCTGCTTTGGTCCAGAAAGGGTTGATTACAACAAGAGCCATGCTTCCTCCTCGAAACCCCCCCTCAAGAGGATTTCGGCCTGATCTTCATTGTGAATTTCATCAGGGTGGTGCTGGCCATGATTTAGAAGGCTGCTATGCTTTGAAGGCCTTGGTGCAAGAGTTGGTTAGATCAAAGATGCCATCTTTCAGGGATATGGGTCCTAATGTTGTCACTAATCCTTTGCCAGATCAAAGTGGCTGAAGACAAGTGAAAGCCAGATGGTCTCCTAAAGCCAAGTGTTTCAGACAGGATAGCTCATCCTTGTTGCTGATTAGTCACTAGGCCTTGTTTCTGTACTGTTTGTTTTTCCTTTATTGTACTGTTTGCTTTTAGACTTTGTTTGTTTCTGAATGGTGATTTTAATGAAATGAGCATTGCATATTTTGAATTCATTTTCATCTACACTGTTTATGTTCATGCTTTCTTTTACAAAACTTTTTCTTCCATTTTCTTTTTTCTTTCAAATTTGTGTTTTATGCAAAGATTGGAGGGAGGATGATGACAACGAAATACACAAGTTGTTGAACTGTATGCTTTCGATTAAAACTTTGCTGATGATGTACAGGCATTGTTTCAATTCCCAAACACTGGAGAAATAAGGAAGTTAATCCCTTGTCAACCCCTCTGAGCCTTCGAAGTTGGTGTTTCCTTCTGTATGAAAAACCCGCATTTTAAACTTGGGGCAGGGTAGTTCTCAGTTAATTTGGCTGTGCATTCTATTTTAAGAGAATCATTCAGTACACCTTTCCACAAAGGTTTGAATCACAAGCGCTCCTCCGCATACATCAAAGAAATGTTGGAGATGTCAATCAAAAGCCAAAGATGGTTCATCTTAATCATTAAGCAAGGCAGTCACTACCTTTCAAAAAAAAATGTATCAAAAAATGTATACAAAGAAAAGCCTGCTAAGTCAAAACCAAAAACGACTTAGGCAAAAATTAAGGCATCCCGCTGACTGTAAGTACAAAAATAAACAGTTCAGGCAAAAGTTAGGGATATATAAAAAGAAAAGATGAAAAAAGAGAAGTCAATAAATTCCTGAACAACACAATGTTGTGACTACCAAAAGGAAGAAGTGACTGCCATCTCAAAAGTTCTCTTTGCTTGTGAACTATCATCATTATCAAAGGTGCAATTCCAGAAGTCTCTTGGAACCTGAATGCATAAGTTGAATTAACTGAGTTTTAGGACTGGAGATCATCACGAAGATGGGGTGGGTACAATCAAATTTTGAGCCTTATATCCTTTGTTTCTTAAACCGTGAACCTAGCCACGTTACAACCTATGAAAGACCTAATTGAAGCAAGGTTTGTTTGAAAGCATACTACAACAAGGTTGCGTAAGCTGACTCCCATGAGATTTTCCAATCTTTTGTTTTGATACCATATCTTTGCTTTTTAATGTCTTAACCTTTATGTTTTGACCTGTGATTCCATTTGCTTTACATCAATAACATCTTTACAAAAATGATTTTGATTTCAAAAATATGCTTTGAGCATTGCATTAAAATTACCATTCTTGAATGAACATTTTATTTGCAAGTAAGCACTCATCTTTCAGGAAGTTCAAACAGTCGAGAAACTTGATCAGTGATCCCATCAGGGGCATGTTATTTCAAGATCCTGTTGTTCAGATGTTCAGTCAAGATTTGTTGATCAGAATATCCTTTCAAGACTTATACTGGGGCAAGCCATCCCAGCATGCATTTCAAGAATTGAATCCATGATCAGTTCATCCCTAGTACAGTTCAAGTGAAGCCATGATCAATTAACTTGCAACAATTAGTCAATCAGGGGCAATATTCTTCAGCAATCCCCAAGCAGTTTTATCAGCCTTTCTCAAAGGATCATCGTTTTGATACAGTTGCCAGTGTAGTAGAAGTGTGTTTTCTTCCCAAGCAGAGTTGGCAGAGTTTTCGTGTTGAGGAATCAGAGTTTTAATCTTGCCTCACAAAAGAGTCTCCCTCAGTTGTCACAAACAATTGCATTACATTGATCATATATCATGCATAGAAAAATTCAACATCATGCAATGAAACAAAATTCATGCTCATTTACATTCTCCGAGGTCCTGTTGTTATCAACATTTTACCTTGAGATCTAAGTCCAACTTACTTGGCACATACCAAAGTAGATGTTCGTCTGCTTGTTTCTATTTCCGTCCAATGCTACTCTTGGATGTGTAAACTTTTCTCTCTGTCCAATGCTACTCTTGGACATGTCGTTTCTCACTTTTTATCCAAAGCCACTATTGGATGTCACAATCCCCATTAACATGTTTCTCACCTCATTCAAAGCTACTATTGAATGACGTTCATATCTTTGAGCTGGAATAACATTCTTTTTGTCCAATGCCACTATTGGATGTTTATTGAGTTTGTTTTCCATCCATTGCCACTCCTGAATGGTTGCTCAAATTTCCAAATCGGTTTCCCTTTTGTTCAAAGCTACTATTGAACGTCTCTAATGTATTTCCGGGTTCAGGTTTCCATTTTGCATTCAAAGCCACTATTGAATCTCTTTGGTTTCCATTTTTGTCTAAAGCTACTATTGGATTGTTCCCGATGTTTTCCAGAGTTTGGATTCCTTTTGTTCAAAGCTACTGTTGAACGTCTCTGCCGTATCTTCGGGTTTGTAGGTCTCCTTTTGCATTCAAAGCCACTATTGAATCTTGTTGGTCTCCTTCCATCCAAAACAACTATTGGATGTCTCCGCTGTTTCCTCAGAGTTTGGACCCTTTTTTCAGATTCATTCAATGCCACTCTTGAATGTCTCTGATGGTTGGTGTCGTCTAATGCCACTCTTAGGCGTTTCTACCCAATATGTTTGTGTTCCAGAGTTCATTCAATGCCACTTTTGAATATCTCTGTTGATTTCCGTCGTCTAATGCCACTCTTAGACATTCTTACTACACTTCTAACTTGGGTTTTATCTCTCCCTTTCCAAGTATTGCTGGATATTTCTTGTCACCCTGGCGGATAACCAGTAGTATCTTGTTTCCCCTGTCGCTCCTTTCATTCGAGTCTATTGCTCATTCCTTTTGTTCCTCCAGTGGCATTATATTCCCCTCTATTCCATAATCATACTTGATGCATCCATTAGCATCGCATTATACCTTAGGTTCAAAAATTGTGTGTTTTATATTTAAGTCTCTTCAATTACGTCGAGCTGAGGATTTTAACCCTCACATCTCCGGATAGAAGAAACTTAAATAGGGGCATCTGTCATACCCCAATTTTTGACCCTAAGATCATACATCATTTGCATTTCAATCATCAATCAAGATCACAATCTTGAGGTATCATTTTTCCTTTGAGGGGAATCATCAAGCACTTTTAGCTTTTTATTTGTTATACTAACCCAAATACCAAAAACATTGCTCTGTTTCTTTGTAGGCTTTTGTTTTGTAGGTACCAAGCCAAGACATGCAATAAACAAGGCATTTTTCACATTTTTGACTGATGAAATCGATTTCCCTACTGGGTAAATCGATTTCCCTGCAGCAATCTTCAACAAAATCACATTCTGGACAGCATGAAATCGATTTCCCTCCTGGGTAAATCGATTTCCCTAGTGTATTTTGCGCCAATTTCTCTTCTGGAACAGAGTGAAATCGATTTCACTCCTGGGGAAATCGATTTCCTTAAGGCGAAATTCAAAAAATATAAGGAGGGAAGCTTGACATCATTTTGGCACCTTTTTATTTGATCATTTTACCAATTTTCCACCTCATCAAAATTAATCCCTTCATTAAACCCACTTAAACCTCATTTTACCATTTAAATACCACTTTAATCACCAATTAAACACAAGCTAATTACCAAATGCAAAAAGACCAAACTACCACTACTCTTGCTCCAATTCTATAAATAGAGACCACTACTCTCTCATTTCTCAAGCTTGGAGAGCCAAAAAACCCCTTGCAATTTCTCTCCTCATCCCTACCAAATTCACCAAAGCTCTTTGTTCTTTCATAAAGTTTGTGAGTCACATCTTGAACCTCACAAACTTTGAGCTAAACCACCATTTATTTCACTCTTTTTTCTTCAATTGTTGAGAGATCAAGATTTGTGTTGGTGATTCTTGAAGTAGATCTAAGTTTTGTTCAAGATTTGGTAATTTTCTTCATCCTTTTTGTATATCACAATGTGATTCTTTGTTGTTTGTGTTCAATGCATCTTTGATGCTATATTGGTGCTATTTGTTGGTGATTTGATGGAAAATTCGTGCTCTAGTTGATGTGTGATCATAAGGTGTTTGTATATTTGTTCAAATCAAGTTTCATGCCTTTAAATGTTGTTTTTGCTGAAATTTACACTGAGGAAATCGATTTCCTTAAGGCTGAAATCGATTTCCTGCTGAACGTAACTTGTTTTTTTGAAAACTGCACTATGGAAATCGATTTCCCCCTGCATGAAATCGATTTCCAGCAGGCAGAATGTGGTTTTTTGCCTTTTTGTGCTTGTTTTGGCTTCCTTCTTCCTACACTTCATTAATATCATTGGATCTAGGGTGTTGATAGGTTTGAAATGACCTAATCCACCAAAATGGATGAATGATATTAATGATAGTGTGAGTTGATTATCTTTTGTGTTTTCATTCTTATTTTCATCTTATTTTTCTTTTGATCGATGAAAGTCTTGACATCTTGAGGATTCTATGGATTCTTGATGAAGACTAGATCAATTTGTTTTCATTCTTATCTTTTCATCTTACTTTCTTTTGATCGATGAAAGTCTTAACATCTTGAGAATTCTATGGATTCTTGATGAAGACTAGATCAATTTGTTTCCATTCTTATTTTCATCTTATTTTCTTTTGATCGATGAAAGTCTTAATATCTTGAGAATTCTATGGATTCTTGATAAAGACTAGATCAATTTGTTTTCATTCTTATCTTTTTTTTCATCTTATTTTCTCTTGATCGATGAAAGTCTTGATATCTTGAGAATTCTATGGATTCTTGATAAAGGCTAGATCATTTCTTCTTCTCCTTCTTATTTCTTTTGATTGATGATCTTGATACATGGAGAGTTCTCCTACATTTGTCCCGACTCGATAAAAGATCAAATATGGAAGAGAATTGTATGCGGTTGATTTATGACTTATGGAAATTTATCGCGTAGTCGCTATGATTTTATCAAGCTTCTGATAAGTTTCCATTGACCTTAAATCCGAGTACATCATTCACTCACCATCGATCTTCATTACTAACTTTGATAACATACTTGACAAGTTTCAAGATGGTTATCTTTAACATCTAACAACTAACTTTAATTTCCGCCATTTATTATACCGCTCTTTATATTTCTCGCTTTATCGCTTTACTTTATCATTTCATCATATTTACATTCCGCCATTTTCTCTTTGTTCATTTGGACGTTTATAATTCCGCTATTTTCTCTTTGTCCACTTGGACATATGTTTATGTTTCCGCTATTTTCCTTTTGTCCACTTGGACCATACTTTACTTTTATGCTAAAACACTATTAAACAACCAAAATCTAAAACACACATAAGGCTCTCTTTGGACTATTGGTTACTATCCCTAGCATTTTGGAGATTCGGACTTATGGACCTAGTGCCTCTGGACTCTTATTCTATTATTACTCTGCTGTTATTCTGTCTGTCTGGCATTGGATTGTTGTATGTTTGTATGTGCAGGTATTTCCTTGAAAGCCCTTGATGGTTAATTCCAAGGCATTGAGATAAGGATTTTACCCGAAAACAGCCGTTACTCTGCCAAATTTTCGTCAGAATTTTAATGCGCTTAATGCAAAGTGGTGCTAAGATAATAATTTCATCTGGATCCCCAAGTGTTTGGTTTGGTATTGATAAGTCCAAAGGATGGGAAATCTACCTTGACTCACAATGTCAAGTGTTGGCTTCTTCTTCGGTTAGACCGTTTCTTTCCTTAGCTTTTATTTTACGCAATAGGATAGCCTCTTCATCTCTTCCCCTTCTTTAATTTTCAAAATCTTCTCCCTTTTTCAAAACCTTCTTATGTTTGCAATCATTTTCAAAACCTCTTTCTTTAAAAAATCTTTTGCCCTTAGTGGCCTTTTTCTTCAAAGTTTAGACACCGTTAATTGTCGAAACGAGTGGTTATACCCCACGATTTTGAAATTGATTGATATAATGAGATCTTTTCCGCGTGAGAGAGCTAGTGGCATACTCGTCGATTTTATCCGAGTTGGAGCCCTTCTTTCATTAGCGATGCAAAGAACTCGTTTGTTCTCATGCTCAAGATCAATGGCTGAGTATTTATCTCCGACGACAATAAAGTGTTTATTCGTTTTAAAAACCGTTTTCCCTTTAAGCGGAACTACATTAGCTCTGACTTCTCCATTGCACCAAGGAGGTATGTAGGCCCAAAGCTTAACGCTTTGCCGAGCTTATTTTAAAAATAAAACAAACCCTTTTTTAGCACACACGACACAGATTTTCAAAAAGGTTCCTGTGGAGTACCACAAATATGAGGGGTGCTTAAAACCTTCCCCTTGTATAAGCAACACCCGTACCTAGATCTCTTCTTTTTGTTTTAAAAAAAAAAACAAACTTTGGGTTTTTTTTCGTTCTTTTCCCTTTTCCTTTGGAAACAATAAAGCGCGGTGGCGACTTTCACTGAAATATTGATTCGAGTCATCCTATGGCTTTGATATCAGATTTTCCCCGCTACAACCAGCAATCATGCCCAGAGCCTCTGCAATAGCATCATCATTCCTTCCACCTCTTCCAGCCATTGTTCTGCTAATTCACAAAACAATATAGTTAGAACAAGAGTATCGACAGTGTCTACCTTACACTAGCCGCATACAAGGGAATACTGACACTAAGACTCTGACTCTAACGACCGAACTATGCTCTGATACCACTATTTTAACACCCTTCTAAACCCCCGCGGAAAGTACAATAATAAATAGAGTAATCATACATTAAGGATGTTGCAATTAATAAAATAAAGAAAACTCCAAGTCCTTTGTCATGCTTTATTAGGAATAATCCACAAATATCAAAACACAAATTCAACACAGCGGAAACTTATTCAACAGTGTTATAAAACATCACCAACATAAATCAACGATACATAATCCAAAAACGACAAAATAGTGTATCATAAGTAACTCTAAAACTATCGTTCCCAGTGTTACAAATCAGAGCATGACTCGACACGAACTACGGACTAGCCTACGAGCTATCCTCACCAATCAAGATGCCGCTACTCCTTAATCTGAAAATGTCAACATGTAAGGGTGAGTTTCATTCGAAATTAGTAAGCATTATACAGTCATAAGTAATAAAATATCATAGCAATCATCATTCACCCAACCATACATGTATTCAGTTTTACTACAACTAAGCAAAGCACCAATTCACACGTATCACCTATCATATTACACAATCATTTAGTTATATCATGTTATTATGCACATGAATGAACTGACACTATGCATGTGGTACCATACATGGACTAAACTCATCCAACTGATCTTTTCATCGTCAAGATACAGTCCAACCGACACAAATTCCTCACAATGGGAATTATGCCCACCATTTTGATCCACAACGTCACCGGGATCCATCACCAAAATGTATGTGAATGAATGCAACGTATAACATGCTTGCAACATCACCGATCCGATGTTTTCCATCGTCTCATTACCAATCACCAGTTCATCACCAATAAACATGCACATGTCTCAGCACCCATTCAAATATATTACACATATTCATATTAACATCACCCAATAAATAATCGAAGCAAAAATATAAACTCGGACCCCCGTCCATTTCACCCATTCATCATGTAGGGCTATTAATCAGCTTCACAACGCCCAAAACGACACATAAATCAGACACTCGGATCAAAAGTTATGGGTTTTTAAAATAAAAATAATTTTTCAAAAACACACAGTGGAACTCGGTTCCTCCCTATGTGGAACCCGGTTCCTGGCTTCGTCTCAAAACTCGCCTCTGGTTTTTACTATGGGAAACCGGGTTGTCCCTAGCTGGGAACCGGTTCCCAGCACCCAGAATTCCCACGCCTCTGCTTTTTATAAGGGGAACCTGTTTCCTCCCACACAGGAACCGGTTCCCACGTACCTGCAGCAACAATTTCATGGTTTTTTACAGCAAAACACTTTTCCCCATTCAACCAATTCGTTCCCAAACGAATATCACATACAAACAACACTAAATTGCACATTATAACACAACTCAAACAAGTTTTAAACATCAACTAACAACATACATCATTGTTATCACCCAAATTCATCAAATCATACAAGATCATGAATATTCATCAAAACCTAACAATTTCCCCAAAACCCAACACATTCGATTGAATCAAATAACAATCCTAATCAATTCTACTACCTTTAATTGCATAATATCTACTAACCCGAAGAATCCCCCCTTACCTCAGAGTCGAATCTTCGAAGGTCATCTTCCTCTTTGGTTCTTCTTCTTTTCACGTATCTCTTCTGTTTCTCAGACTTTTGCTCTCTTGCTTCTAACTTCCTTCTTTTTCCAATTTCCCTTATTTTAATGAAAAATAGAAAATGTCTCAATAGGCTTACATAGTTAACACCTCCCTTTTGCTAACCACTACACTAAGCCCAATGACTAATATTTCATTATTTCCCAAATAATTCCAATAAAATTTTAACTCCAATAATTTTAATTTAAAATTTAATTAAATTAATAAATAAGAATTTATGAGGTGTTACAACTCTCCCCCACTAAAAGAGTTTTCGTCCTCGAAAACATACCTCAGACGAAGAGTTCGGGATAAGAGTCCTTCATCTGACTCTCCAGCTCCCACGTAACATTTCCACCTGCTGCTCCTCCCCAAACCACTCGAACCAAAGCTATTTCCTTACCACACAGTTGCTTTAACTTCCGATCCTCAATCCTCATAAGCAAGGTCTCCACTGTCAAATTATCTCTCACTTGCAGATCGTCCATTTGGATTACATGAGACGGATCCGCAATGTATTTCCTCAATTGAGACACATGGAATACGTCATGTAGGTTTGCAAGTGTCGGTGGTAAAGCAATACGATAGGCCACCTCTCCTTCTCTTTCTGTAATCTGAAACGGACCAATAGAACGCGGCATCAACTTTCTTGACTTTAGTACTCGACCAACACCCGTCGTAGGAGTCACCCTCAGAAACACATGATCTCCCTCTTGAAATTCAAGTGTCCTCCGCCTCTTATCATGATAGCTTTTCTGACAACTCTGAGAAGCTTTCATCTTTTCCTGAATCATCTTAATCTTTTCTGTTGTCTCTTGAACAATCTCTGGTCCAATCACCGCACTTTCACCAGATTCATACCAACACAATGGTGTCCTACACCTCCTACCATACAAAGCTTAAAATGGAGCCATACCAATACTTGAATGGTAGCTATTGTTGTATGTAAATTCAATCAACGACAAATAACTATCCCATGTACCACCTTTTTCCAATACACAGGCACGCAACAGATCTTCCAATGATTGAATCGTCCTTTTAGTTTGACCATCAGTCTGCGGATGATAAGCAGAACTCAACCTCAACTTAGTACCCAAGGCCTTCCGCAAACCTTCCCAGAATCTAGATGTAAGCCTTGGATCTCTATCGGACACGATACTCAAAGGAATACCATGTAGACTCACTATTTTCTCAATATACAACTGAGCCAACCTTTCCATAGGATAATCCATTCTCATCGGTACGAAGTGAGCAGACTTCGTCAGTCTATCTATAATAACCCAAATGGCTTCATAGTTCTTAGCTGTTCTTGGCAAACCAGAAACAAAGTCCATAGATATACTATCCCACTTCTATTCAGGAATAAACAAAGGTTGCATAGCTCCATATGGCTTCTGATGTTCGATCTTTGACTTCTGGCAAGTCAAACAAGAATAAACAAATTCAGCTATTTCCTTTTTCATTCCAGGCCACCAGAATAACTTCTTTAAGTCATGATACATCTTGGTAGCACCGGGATGAATACTCAATCTGTTACGATGTCCTTTTTCCAAAATACTCTTCCTCAGTTCGGCAACATCAGGAACACAAACGCGGTCGCCAAATCTCATTATGCCATTCTCGTCAATCCTGAATTCACCTCCTTTTCCTTGGTTAATCAAAGTCAATCTGTCAACCAGCTCAACATCAGTCTTCTGTCCTTCTTTAATCTCATCAAAAATCCCACTTGTCAGCTTTAGTATACCCAACTTAAGGCTATTCGAAGTGCCTTCACATACCAAACTTAAATCTCGAAATTGTTCAATCAAATCTAGTTCTTGCGCCATCAGCATAGACATATGCAAGGACTTCCTACTCAAAGCGTCAGTAACAACATTCGCCTTACCCGGATGGTAATTCAGCCCAAAATCATAGTCTTTAAGGAACTCTAACCACCTCCTCTGCCTCATATTAAGTTCTTTCTGATCAAAGAGGTATTTCAGACTCTTATGATCACTAAACACTTCGAACCTTGAACCATAAAGGTAATGCCTTCATAGTTTCGACACAACACCACTGCCGCCAACTCTAAGTCGTGAGTCGGGTAATTTTTCTCATGCACTTTGAGTTGTCTCGACGCATAAGCCACTACTTGTCGATTCTGCATTAATACACCCCCCAGTCCCATCAATGAAGCATCACAATAAACAACAAAAGATTCCGTCGGATTCGGCAAAATCAGAATAGGAGCACTAGTAAACCTCTTCTTCAACTCTTGAAATCCTTCTTCGCACTTCGAGTCCCAAATAAACGCTTGCCCTTTTCCATTTTTCACCAAAAATACCTGCATCAGTACATAAATAATTAATCCTTCTAGAATCACACATAAGACAACAAAATCAACAAACTTTTGTTGCTCATCACAATTCCTCACGCGGTTTCCTCCTGACTCACTCCAAATCCTAACAAATTATGATCCCTTCTGATCCTTTCCCTCAACCAATTTTCCATAATGCCCTCACTCTTCACCGCTTATATAAGCAGCCTCATAACAAAGTGCAAAGGGAAGAAAATGATAAAGTTATGCTGCAGAAAATTACACTGAAAAAATTCTCCTCCATTTTTAAACCTACAAATAGCTTCATGATTTCCTTCACTGATTCATCACTTCAGCTTCAATAATCATGACACTAAACCACTGATCCATGCATCAACAACCTGCAGAAACATATCACTACAAAACAAAATCAAAACCATATTCATCAATCCACATCCGAACCTTCAATTCATCACTTTGGAATCCACTTCGCATCGTTGAATCAACACAACTTCCATCATCTTCATTTTGCACCCTGTTAAGAAGCAAAATTAGAACCCTAACAAGCTATGAAAACAACTATAAATCTATAAAGACATTAAAAGTAAACTAAGAAAATAGAGATAAAAGATAACTTTTGATTTCATTTATTGATTCTCTATGAGACTACATGTCATACCCCAAAATTTGCCCTCATATAATTACAAATGTCATTTTATTTCAAATAATTGACATAGCAAAATTGGTAAGGATTTGAGTGCAAAAAGCTACAAATGCGAGAGGTATCGGGTTCGAATCCCACTTCTAACATGTTTCCATTTTGTTTGTTGCTAACTGTATTTTTTTTATTTTTTTTTATTTCCAGTTATTATTAAAAATCACAAAAAATAACTTTTTTACATATTTAAATATTATTTTCGTATTTGTTTATTTATTATTTTTAAAAAAAATGTTTTTTTACTTTTATCCACTTTTTATTCAAAAAAATAACCAAAAACAACATAAAAAATAAATAAGGTAATTTTTTATTCAACTTTTGTCATAAGACAATTTTCTTGAATATTTTGATTTGATTTTAACAAAAATTAAGACAAAATATTCATGAAAATAATTTGATTAAAATGTTTGATATTAAATTATTTTATTCCTTTTTTAGTTTAACCTGATTTTTAATATAAATAGGGAACCAATTTTCTATTCAAGGGGGCACCACAAGAAACCCTTATTTTTCCGACCCACTTTTCAGCCATCACAGAAAAACCAGTAATCACAAAAATTCCCCTCTCCATCCACGTACAAACAATTTTCACATCATTCTGACTAAATTTTCATCATACTATTGTCACACGATAAACCATATCTAACACTATTTTCCAAAACCAATATAATCCAAAACACTGAACACTTTCATCAATACACACAAAGCTTTCACCATAGCCATAATATTTCTAAGCAATCTAAAAACTTCAAAGTTCACCAAAGCCATTCCAACCATACACTATTATTCCTCTCAAATCGAAACAAAAGCCAAAAATTCAAACTTTTCTCCAAAATCACTCGCCATCCAACCACACCGACAGCCGCAAAACCCACCTTCAGAAGTCCGGCCGCCGCACGCATCCTCCCGACGAAACAAACTCATCGCCGCACAGCCGTGTGAAGCTCAGGACCGCATGCCGGTAAAGCACCCGCCGTACCGGAATCGAACCACCACCACACTCCTCCACTTAGCCGTGGCGCCTCGGTAACTTTCTCTCATATATTTGTTTTTTGAGTTCTTAATCTATAATGTTTGTTTTGGTTGGAAAGTTTGGTTTGCTTTGTTTCTATGAATGAGAGGATTGAGAAAGAGAGAAAAACATTTGTCGGATCCTCAATTTGTTTTCTTTTTACTAATATAAGTTGTTGTTGTTTCTTTTATGTATTTTAATTTAATAAAAACAGCTGCCACATGTTGAACCTTCATTGGTGTTAAAAATTAGTGATGGAAGAGATACTCACGTGGATGTATCAGTATCCACACTTTGCTTTCTTCTTCTTATTTCCCATGTACATATGGGATGATTTATTGATTTTTTTGTTTGTGTTATCAATGAAATTAGTTTTGTCTCATATTAATTCATAAAAACCCGAAAAATATTAACATCTCATTTCTTTGGGTCTTAATTAAATAATCAAGATTAATTAATACAAAAATATTTTTGTTTGGTCATATTAATTATATCTTATTTCCTACCTAAAAAATAAAAATAATACCACAAAAAACTTTTGAGAGAAAGAGGTACGGTACTGTGTCAAATTCTTTTCCTTTTATTTAGTGAGTTTGTTTTTTTTAATTTATTCTAATTTGTTTTATGTTTCTATTTTTTTGGCATTCACGTGAAAGGAGGTTTTGCCTCCATGGTTGACTGTTTCTTTTTACTCTTTTAATTTATTTTATTAATTAGCTTATTTAGTTATTATGTCAATAGTTTTCGTGGGTTCTATTTTTATTTTTGAGTTTGAGCCCATGGTTTTCATTATCTAAGTATCATTAAGATATGTTTAGATTTTTAAATTTTATTAGCATAGGATAGTATCATTAAGTCTAAAAAATACCAAAAATATTTTAATTAATCATATTTTTTTTTTAAGTTCATTATGTTTAGTTTTAAACTTTTCTTTGTTAATTGTAATTAATATTTGCTAGCATTTTTATCATTTTTCATGCATTATTTTTTTTATATCGTGACTAACATTTTTTTTATCTTTTTGAGGAATTACCGTCTTAAGCATCGGACTTTTTGGTGGATAATTATAATTTTGTTTTGTATATATCATCTTTCATTTGGGTTTGTAATAATTTTTTTCCCATTTGGTTTTTATTGTAATCCCCCATCCCGAAGCCCTGTAATAGTTAGGATTTTACGTTTCCGCTTTTATCTTCCTGCAATACTTATCTGCCTGTGATAGTAAATTAGGGTGTGAAAAGACCTAAATCTCAATCGTAGATCACTAACTAAAAGATTAAATATCTGAAATTAACACACTTCTCTTCACACACTCACCTCTAGGGTGCGCCCCTCTTGGTTGCCTTCGATTATAAGGTTGTGTTTCTCGAATGTAGAGGTACCCATTAGCAAAAGTCCCTCGATTAAAAATCATCGCAAAGATCATAAGTCCCTCGATGACCCACGATGTTGCCTACGATGATACGATCTAGTCCCTCGAATAGTTGCCTACAAAACGATGATTGTCCCTCCAAATATTGCTAAAGGTACCTCTATTTGTTGCCGTCAAACGACCTCGATGACCCTTCGATGACCCATACGTCTAATATAAAGGATTTCCTACTTCTACATAGTATGGATAATCCTAGGAACCGTAAAAAGTATAGAAAAGGACCAATTAGTTAGGGTAGTGTTCTTAATCTGCATAGCTCAACAAAAATATCTTTTCAACACTCTTTCGAAAAACTAAGGCTACGCATTCACGCTAAAGTCCTTATGCCTCTTTTCAACTCAAAACAAACAAACATGAGCTAAGCAAATTAAGAGCCCGTAGATAACTACGGATGAAAAGGGTGTCTGCACCTTCCCTTTTCATAACTTACCCCCCGAGCCCGTTTTCTTTCAAAAAGGTCTTTTTCTGTACTTTTTACCTTTCCTAACATTGGACAAAATAAAAGTCGGTGGCGACTCATGCTTACCGCAACATTTGTTTGCGAATAAAAACAAAGTCAGTTCACCGAGTTACACTACATTATATAATACTCTTAATGGATAATAAACTTAAAAGCCAAACAACTATTAAAAGCCAAAATACAACTAGAGTCCAATAACAATACTAATAACTAATACTATAAATATTATTATACCCCTCTATCATTGTTGTCGAGTTCACTTGAACCCTGTCTTAAAGGTTCTAAAATAAATCTTAAGATGCTAAATTGTTATTACTACATTAATCTTTCCTGAATCCCAGACAATGAAGAGAAAAACTCCACTAATATAAATACAATGGTAGTAGAAAATAGAAAGATCACCATAGCTTTTCATTGTGTCAGGGTGGTCAAGTCCAAGCTTTCTCTCACGTATATCTAATGCCTTATGCTGATAAATGGTGGCATGGTTAAAATCTCATGTGTGGTAGAGAACCACAATAAGAAGACTATATGCACTTGCAGTATTTCTATGATATGGACCACAAAAAGTTATCATCTTTGCCAATGCCTTTGTTCCATAACTCACATTATCCTCAAACTTGCCTTTATCAAGAGCGGTTTTAGATGATTTCAATAAATTCTGTCCATCTATTGAGGAGCATCCCACATGCTTGTAAACAGGAACAAGGCCGATAATATCGAACTTTCCAAATGTCTTAGGTGATTCCATGTCATAATCTCCAGGGAACAATTCTAATCCAACCTTGTGACAGAGCCTTCTAAGAATAAATAACTTCCTCAAATATTAACATTCATATTTTAATGTCCAACCAAATATATTGGACAAGAAGATACGTAACCAATGAATTTTTAGATGATGATCATCACCAGAAGTTTTATCCGCATCTTCAGTTCGACACCCTCCAAGTAAGAAATTCAGTGTTGCAATGAGTGATGGTAAATCGATGACATTGTTGATAGAAGCAACACCTGCTTTAAGTAGATGTTTGAATGCTCGAGTTATCATCTCGTGAATAAAAAAGCTTGTATATGTGGAAGAATCTATGAAAGTTTAACCACTTCACCCAAAGATCCCATTTTACGTCCCTTTAAATGCATGAAGTTAGTTAAAGTACGACCATCTATAACACCCTTCTAACCCACAATTAATATTCAAAATATAATACAAATTAAATCATTTAAATCACCAACAAGGGTGTCACCTTCATAAAAATTTCACAAATAACAAGTCCTGCTATGCCACACGGGTTCTAAAAAATTATGTATATCATACACTTCCTTAACACAACAATAATAACATCACTTTTCTCGCAACAAAATTCATAGTCTGAAAACATCTTTATTAAACTTCATAAAACTCATTCATACTTTGTCATTCATGATTCATAAGCCAAAACATCACAATACCATGAAGGTGAATCATCATATCAAAGCAATTAAAGAAGAACATAATAGTTCCAAAGACACACGGTTCCGACCCCGATGTTACGTATCAGAGCAAGACTCCCTTTATTCGAAAATAAATGCTATAAAATACTCCACGAAGCTATCCTCTAACTTCGACAGACTACTCTTGATTACCTGTGCGTTACCCATGTGGAGGCAATATTCAAACAGAAAGGGTGAGTATTTCATAATTATTATATAAGACATAAGGAATAAATATAATAGTGGTACACAAATAAATCAACAACCACACTTATACTGATACAAGTGTATCCTCATGCTTCACCTATTTACTCACATCTGCCCATCATTATCAAATCACAACATCATCATATAATTCACTCACGTCACTAACAATCAAACATCATTTCAATCATGCAATGTCACAAACAATGCAATGCAACACCAATAAACTCATGCATGTGGTACCAACACTTCACTGATGACTCAGTCATCGTTCACCAAAGATCCCCACCAAATATGACTGATTGCCGCTTGGAACCGGAGTACTTCACAATATTGCACCCAATCCACACAATGGGATTGAGACTATCAATAGACCAATTGTCCTGCAAACTTCACCGGATTATCTTCCTACAAATATGCTATGAATGTATGATGCACAACTTCACAATAATCAATGACCACGACTAGTTAAAATGGCATCATCATTCATTTATTCATTAAACTATATCGTCACCTCAATTATACAAACATCACAAACATCTCAATCAACACCATACATACTCCATAATCATCAAGTCATCACTCATCACAATAACATGTAATTAAAACAAGTATACACATCCATGTAGTCGTATAATCAAGTTCAATGCAAACAACCCTCTAAACCTATCCAAACGCATTTATTAAATTCTCAAAAATTACTCAGAAATTATTATAAATCATAAGCTTCCATAATCTGAAATCATTTTTCAAAAATCATAAATTTCGTCCTAGACTTCCACGCTAAGCAGCCTCCCCACTGCGCTAAGCGCGTCCCTCACTGGCATGACTTTTATCTTTTTCTTAAAAGCCCGCTAAGCAGGCTTCACCGTGCTAAGCAGGGTCTGCGATTTCTGTAGAAAACCTTGCGCGACCAGCATCAAACCAGTCTCAATCTTTTGTCCAAAAACATGTTTTAATCACTAATTTCCTACGAATTAAGGTTTATTATCCTAATTCTAACATGGATTATTCATTCTTAACATTAAATCACAATTGTTCATCCCACTTCAACATTCTTCATCAAACCCTAGACCTTCAAATCCATAATAATGATGGATTTGACTCTTGATCATATTATTATTCACCAATACAATAATCATCAACATCATACATCATATTAACCATACAATTCAAACAAACAATCATCATAGTTCATCAAAATATCACAAAACCCAAACATACAATTATCAATCCCTTAAATCAAATATAATAGTTAAGATAACCCCCTTACCTTAGATTATTGGCTAGTTTGATTCTCTTCCCGAATTCTAAGGTTGATTCTCCTTCTCCTCTTCTTGTCCTAGTTCTATCTTTCTTTCACGCTTCTCCAAAAATTCTACGACGAATGAATATTCTCCCCCTTTCTTCTATTTACTTAGTTAGCCTTAGGACCCTTAATATGATATTCCTATTATGCCCATACTAACTTTACCTCACATTATGCCCTTATTTCATTATAATTAAATAATAATGCTAATTAGAAACTATCTTTGTTTTATTATTCCAACTAACACCTTTATTCCACTACCCCACACATATCATCATAAACATCGCACATACTCATTGATAAATCATAATGACTCATATAATCATGATACAGACTAATAAAATGCGGTGTAAGCTTTCACAACTTCAAAGCTCTACCAACTACGGTTACTGAAGTAACTCTCAAGAACATATGATCGTCCACCTGGAACTCAAGTGCTTTCCTTCTCTTATCATGATAACTCTTTTGACGAATCTGAGAAGTTTTCATTCTCTCTCGGATCATCCTTATCTTTTCTGTCATCTCTTGCACAATTCCAGGTCTGAGCACAACACTCTTACCTGATTCAAACAGATACAACGGAGTTCTACACCTCCTACCGTACAATGCTTCATACGGGGCTAGGGCTGACAACGAACCAATCTAACTCGAACATAGTTCGAAACTCGATTCAATAACTAAATCGTTGAACTTGGTTCATGAACCAAATGAGCTGAGTATGAGCGAAAAACTAAGTTCGTTAATTAAATGAGCTGAACTTGAACTATGTATAGTTCGACTCGTCAGGATCATGAGTCAACTCGGTTTATATATATATATATATATATATATATATATATATATATATATATATATATATATATATATATATATATATATATATATATATATATATATTATGTTTTTTAAATTATATATCTTAATAGTAACATTTAAAAATATTAATGTATAGATTTTAATCTTTTAACGTATCAAATTAAATATTTTAAAAAATACTTCTAACATTTTTTTGACACAAAAATAAAAACTTCAAACTTAAAAAGACAACACATACTTGTGACTTTTAAAATACCATTTTAAACTGCCGCTTAAATTTTTTTTAAACTACCACTTAAAAAATAACGCTTTTTAAATATTGTAGCATTTACCCTACCGTTTAATTTATATCCTTTTATATTCTGTTTTTTTGACTTTATTATCATTAACTATTTTTAAGATGTTAAATATGCACATTTACTAATATTGCATTTTCAAAAAACAAAACCTTTAGTCTTCCTTTTAGGTTTTAGAAAACTTCTTTCATCATTCCTTCTTTCTCTTCGGTGTTTATTCTCTATTCTGAAAAAATCTTAGTCCCTTTTTTAGATTCCATTCAAAATAATACGCTTCTAATTTGTTTCAAATATCATCAAAATTTTATCTCTACATTACTTGTCATCCTGATTCAACATCGTTTGTTAATAGAAGTAAATATTATTTCCTCATTATCTTATTGTTTTAGTAGCTTTGTCACCTTTTTTACCGTGTTCCGAACATGTTCTTCATAGAATAAACTATAACTCTGTTATGAAGATTTTAATTTTTATACTTTCTTCTGTATTTGTTCTTCCGAATATGTTCTTCCTAGAATAAACTATAACTCTGTTATGAAGTTTTTTCACAGTTTTAAATTTTCTGTTTGTTTAACTAATTCTTAGTGAAAATTTAATTGATCTTGGAGTTATCACTTCTGCTACTATGAATAGAATAGCATGACATGATAATTTTGTGTTAGTGTTGCAATATATGAATTTAATTGGTTAGAAAAATATCATCTTTCATTTTGCAGGTTGTCTCTTTTGTAGTAACTATAGCACCATGGCAGTAAAGCTCTCACAGTAGCATTTAAGTCATTTTTGTGGAGACATAGCAGAATTTGCTAATAAAGACTAGATGGTGTAATCATTCTATATTCTATGATGTGAATGTATCAATTTTTAGTAGTATTTGTTATAATATTTATTAAAAGTTCTAGAGACTTTGATAAAATTGTAAGACAAAGTTAAATTTCATTTGAGTATTTTATGAATTAGAGTTTCAAATGTATCTTTTGAAAGATTGGTATTTCATAGTTTTTTTTATGTTGTAGATCTTTGGAGACAAATTTAAATTCTAATTTTATAACTTTTATTTTAATTAAATATTTTTATTTTAAAAATTATTAACTTAAAATGTCAAATATAAAAAAAATTAAATTTAAAAAATTACTTTTAAGTTCGTGAAACAAACGAGCTGAACCTAATGAATTGAACCTAACGAGTTGAATTGAGTAGTTCGTGAACTTTAACTGAGTCGAGTTTGAGCTTAAAATAAAGTTTGTGTCGAACTCGAGTCGAGTTTCGAGCTGACCATTTTCTTATCGAGTCGAGCCGAGCTAAAGACGAGTTCGACTCGACTCGACTCATTTCCAGCCCTATACGGGGCCATACTGATACTCACATGAAAACTATTGTTGTAAGTAAACTCAATCAATGGAAAATGGATATCCCAAGCTCTTCCTTGGTCTAGCACACAAGCCCTCAAAAAATCTTCTAATGGCTGAATAGTCCTCTCGGTTTGACCATCCGTCTGCGGATGATACGCCGAACTCAATCTCGATGTAGTACCCATGGACTCTTGCAAACTCTTCCAAAACCTTGACGTAAACCTCAGATATCTATCAGACACAATACTCGATGGTATTCCATGCAATCTCACAATCTCTTCAATATACATCTCAGCCAACATGGAAATAGGATGGTTAATCTTCATCGGTAAGAAATGAGCCAACTTAGTCAACTTATCCACAATCACCCAAATAGAATCATTGCCATTGGCAGTCTTCGGCAAACCCATCACAAAATCTATGGAAATGCTATCCCTCTTCCACTCCAGAATGTTAAATGGTTGCATTAACCTCGAAGGCTTCTGATGTTCAACCTTCGACTTCTGGTAAGTTAAGCAAGCATAAACAAACTCAACAACTTCTTTCTTCATACCAGGCCACCAAAATAACCTCTTTAAGTCTTGATACATCTTCGTCGCACCCAGATGAATACTTAAACCACTTCTATGTCCTTCTTCAAGGATACTCTTCTTAAGTTTTGATACATATGGAATACATACTCTATTCCCAAATCTCATCACATCGTTCTCATCAACTCGGAATTCACCTCTTTTACCTTGGTTAGCCAATGTTAATTTTTCAACCAATTTCAAGTGGGATTTCTGTCCTTCTCGAATTTCTTCAAGAATACTACTTGTCGATTTCAACATTCCTAATTTCACACTATCAGAAGTTGATTCACACACCAAAACCGCATCTCTGAATAGTTCAACTAATTCCAATTCACGCACCATCACCATCGACCTATGCAAAGACTTCCTACTAAATGCATCAGCCACCACATTTGCCTTACCAGGATGGTAACTTAAATAAAAATCATAATCTTTAAACAATTTAAGCCATCTTCTCTGCCTCATGTTTAACTCCTTCTGATCAAATAAGTGCTTCAGACTCTTCTGATCACTAAACACTTCAAATTTAGAGCCAAAAAGATAATATCTCCAAATTTTCAAAACAAACACCACAACGACCAACTCTAAGTCATGCGTAGGATAATTAATCACGAACCTTAAGTTATCTAGAACCATAGACAACCACTTGTCCATTTTGCATCATTACACCATCCAAGTCCATCTTTGACGCATCACATTACACCAAAAAAGACTCATTCGAATTAGGAAAACTTAATACCGGAGCGGTCGTCAACTTTTTCTTAATTCCATAAAACTCTCATCACATGCAACATCCCATGCATAAGCTTGACCCTTTCGAGTCAACTGAGTCAATGGTAATGCCAACTTAGAAAATCCTTCAATGAACCTTCGGTAGTAGCCATCCAAACCAAGAAAACTTCGAATCTCAGTCGCCGACTTCAGAGTCTCCCATTGCAACACCGCATCAACTTTACAAGGATCCACCATAATTCCACCAATGGAAACCACATGACCAAGAAAACTCACTTCTTTCAACCAAAATTCACACTTCAACAACTTTGCGTACAACTTCTTCTCTTTCAACACTTGCAACACCACTCACAAATGCTCATCATACTCTTCTTCTGATTTGGAATAAATTAGCATATCATCAATGAACACCACCACAAACTTATCCAGAGAGGAATGGAAAATTCGATTCATATATTCCATAAACATACCCGGCGCATTAGATACACCAAACAACATAACATTATATTCATAATGACCGTACCTCGTTCGGAAAGCCGTCTTCGAAATATCATCTGGTTTAACACGAATTTGATGATAACCCGACCTTAAATGAATCTTACTAAAAACATTAGCACCCACTAACTGATCCATCAAATCGTCAATCCTTGGAAGTGGATACTTATTCTTGATGGTCAATTTATTCAACTGTCTGTAGTCCACACATAATTTCATACTTCCATCTTTCTTTTTGACTAACAACACAAGCGCGCCCCACGAGAAAACACTTGGTCGAACAAACTTCTTCTCGAGCATCTCTTCCAGTTGCTTCTTTAATTCATTCAATTCGAAAGACGAAATTCTATAAGGAATTATCGATATTGGACTCGTACCTGGAACCAACTCTATAGAAAATTCTACTTCACATTCCGGAGGAAAATCACTTATATCATATGGAAATACCTCATGAAATTCACAGGCAATTGGAAGTCCAACACTTGTAGCTTCACGGTCACTTTGCAATGATGCAAACATCGCGACCTCATCTCTAAGGCATTCATTCACTTGCTTAGCAGTAAATAACATCAGTTCTCCATTATCACCAAACTTGGGGAACTCCAACATCTTATTGTAACAGTTGATATGAACTTAGTTGAACTCCAACCAGTTCATTCCAAGAATCACATTAATTTGGTGCAAGGGAAGACACACCAAATCCATTACAAAACTCTTATCAAATATAGTTAAAGGATATCCCAAACAAACAAAAGTAGTAGTAACAAAACCACTAGAAGGAGTATCTATTAACATACTACCATCCATAGAAGATAATTTCAATCCTAACATAGTAACACAATCAAGCAAAATAAACGAATGAGTAGCACCAGTATCAATAATAGAAACCAATTCTACATTGTTAATAAAACAAGTACCTCGAATAAAGTTCTTCTTCTTGGAATCTTTTGTTCCATTCAAAGCAAACACTCCACCATTGGTCTTGGCAGAATTAGCATCCTTGTTTGGTTTCTGGCATTGGGTACTGATATGACCCTGTTTGTCATAATTAAAACAAGTCGGACCATCGTCCTTGCATTCAAGAGCACGTTGACCCGTCTTACCACACATATAACATCTCAACACCTTGTTCCCACATTCATTGGAATGGTGACCTTATTCACCACACCTATAACATCTGATAGGAGTGGGAGCCCCTCCCCCACTTGTTTTCTTCCAGTCAGAAACCTTCTGTTTCCCTTTCTCTGCCAAAGAATCATAAGGCTTCTTTCGATCATGAAACAATTTCTCCCTCCTCCTGTTCAGACTCTTGTAATGAGCCGAATGAATAATGCTATCTTTTTCATAAATCCGATAGTTGTTAACCAACTCCATAAACCTACGGATCTGTTGATATCCAATCACATGTTTGATCTCGGGATGCAACCCACTCTCAAACTTAATACTCTTTGAAAACTCAGTCATCTCCTCGCTATAGTGTGGATAAAACTTCACAAGCTCCATGAACTTAGCAACATACTTGGTAATGGTTGAATTCCCTTGTTTCATTGCAAGGAAATCCATATCTTTCTTTCCCCGGACATCTTCAGGAAAATACTTTCTCAAGAACCCCCTTGTGAACACAGCCTAGGTAATCACCTCACCAATAGCTTCCAATCTCTGACGAGTGCCAATCCACCAGTCATCCATAGCGCACCTTCTGCGCTGCAGAACAATCCATCATCCGAAAGATCCTATCGATCTCCTTAAGCCACTCTTGTTCTCCATCTGGATCATACCGGTCTCAAAAGGTAGATGGATTCTGTATGGCCTGCACAACAGCCTCCAAGGCAGCAACAATCGCAACGTTTTTTCTTCCAACCATACTCTTTTCACACCAAAATTAGCATCAAGGTTAGAATTACTATCGAAAGTATTCAACTATCACACTACAAACTCAATAACCTGGTTAGATGGACCAACCTGCTCTGATACCACTAATGTAACACCCTTCTAACCCACAATTAATATTCGTAATATAATACAAATTTCATCATTTAAATCACCAACAAGGGTGTCACCTTCATAAATTTTTTACAAATAACAAGACCTGCTCTGTAACACGGGTTCTAAAAAATTATGTAAATCATACACTTCTTTAACACAACAATAATAACATCACTTTTCTCGCAACGGAATTCATATTCTGAAAACGTCTTTATTAAACTTCATAAAACTCATTCATACTTCGTCATTCATGATTCATAAGCCAAAATATCACAATACCATGAAGGTGACTCATCATATCAAAACAATTAAAGAAGAACATAGTAGTTCCAAAGACACACGATCCCGACCCTGATGTCACGTATTAGAGCAAGACTCCTTTTATTCGAAAATAAACGCTAAAAAGGACTCCACGAAGCTATCCTCTAATTTTGACGGACTACTCCTAATTAGCTGCGCGTTACCCACATGGAGGCAACATTCAAACATAAAGGGTGAGTATTTCATAATTATTATATAAAACATAAGGAATAAATATAGTAGTGGTACACAAATAAATCAACAACCACACATATATTGAAACAAGCGTATCCTCATGCTTCACCTATTTACTCACACCTGCACATCATCATCTATTCACAACATCATCATATAATTCAATCACTCACATCACTAACAATCAAACATCATTTCAATCATGTAATGTCACAAACAATGCAATGCAACACCAATAGACTCATGCATGTGGTATCAACACTTCACTGATGACTCAGTCATCGTTCTCCAAAGATCCCCACCAAATATGATCAATTCCCGCTTGGAACCAGAGTACTTCACAATATCGCACCCAATCCGCACAATGGGATTGAGACCATCACTGGACCAACTGTCCTGCAAACTTTACTGGACTATCGTCCTACAAATATGTTATGAATGTATGATGCATAACTTCACAATAATCAATAACCATAGCTAGTCAAAATGGCATCATCATTCATTTATTCATCAAATCATATCGTCACCTCAAGTATACAAACATCACAAACATCTCAATCAACACCATATGTAATCCACAATCATCAAGTCATCACTCATCACAACAACAATTAATTACAATAAATATACGCATCCATGTCATCGTATAATCAAGTTCCATACAAATAGCCCTATAAACCTATCCTAACGCATTTATTAAATTCTGGAAAATTAGTCAGAAATTATTATAAATCATAAGCTTCCATAATCTGAAATCATTTTTCAAAAATCATAAATTTCATCCCAAACTACCGCGCTAAGAGGCATCCCCACCGCGCTAAGCGCGTCCCTCACTGACTGGACTTTTATCTTTTTCTTAAAAGCCCTCTAAGTAGGCTTCACCGCGCTAAGCGGGGACTGCAAGTTCTGCAGAAAACCCTGTGCGACCTGCATTAAACCAATCCCAATTTTTTATCCAAAAATATGTTTTAATCACTAATTTCATGTGATTTAAGGTCTATTAACATAATTTTAACATGGATTATTCATTTTAAACATCAAATCACAATTGTTCGTCGCACTTCAACATTCTTCATCAAACCCTAGACCTTCAAATCTATAACAATGGTGGATTAGACTCTAGATCAAATTATTATTCACCAATACAACAATCATCAACATCATACATCATATTAACCATACAATTCAAACAAAAAATCATCATATAGTTCATCGAAATCATCAAAATATCACAAAACCCTAACATACAATTATCAACCCCTTAAATCAAATATAATAGTTAAGATAACCCCATTACCTTAGATTATTGGCTAGTTTGATTCTCTTCCTGAATTCTACGGTTGATTCTCCTTCTCATCTTCTTGCCCTAGCTCTCTCTTTCCTTCACGCTTCTCCAAAAATTCTACGATGAATGAATATTCTCCCCCCTTTCTTCTATTTACTCAGTTAGCCTTAGGACCCCTGATATGATATTCCTACTATGCCCTTACGAACTCTACCCCACATTATCCCCTTATTTCATTTTAATTAAATAATAATGCTAATTAGAAACTATCTTTATTTTATTATTCTAACTAACACCTTAATCCCACTACCCCACACATATCATCATAAACATCACACATACTCATTGATAAATCATAACGACTCATATAATCACATCAAAATAACCAAATAATAGATTAAATAATTAAATCTAATTTTCGGGATGTTACACCATCTACCAGAGAAAGTTCACGTGATGCAAAATCTACAACCAGCTTTGGCAAGGCAACTTCATCATGAAACTTGTGTGCCATGTTGATAAGCTCAACCACTAACTTCATATGAAGACCAGATCCAAATTCTTTAAGATGCAAAAAACTTCTTTAGAAAGTAGTTTGTCCAACCCATTAGAACTACTTAATTCATCATTATTTGGATCATTGATATTTTGCTCACTAGAATATGCACCATTCTAGTCACTTGGTTTCTTTTCACTCTTCTTTAATAACTTAAATTGCTTTCCATGACCTTTCACAGATTGCGCACATCATTGCCATCCTTGCAAACAAAACCGAAATTTGTTAAAGTTTCCGATTTCTACAGATGATGCATCCAAGAAGAAGCCAGTTCCCATTGAATTGACCTTTTTGAAACATTTGGCTCTTCCGTTATATTTTCAATGCATTCTTCAACCACCATCCCAATAATAATTTTTGAAGCATCTACGTCATCACAATTTGACAAGGATGTTAAAA
Organism: Vicia villosa; assembly: GCF_029867415.1. Taxonomy (NCBI): domain Eukaryota; kingdom Viridiplantae; phylum Streptophyta; class Magnoliopsida; order Fabales; family Fabaceae; genus Vicia; species Vicia villosa. The sequence goes on from NW_026705477.1 coordinate 446,836, forward strand.
GTCCCTTCTGAAGGTTCAACTCCTGACTTGTTGAAGCAACTCGAAAACTCATAAAAAACAATGAAGTCGCCATCGAACATTATTTATCCTACGCGGGTGAAAGGAAAACATCAAAGAAAACCTAAAAGAAAAACAACAAAGGTCTCACGAACAAAGAACGGGTAAGGGTGTCGGTTACGAAAGAGGAAGATATTAGCATCCCTCACGTCTGTGGCACTCCATAGGATCCATTCTTGCTAGTTTCTAATCTAAAGGGGGGTGTGTAACATGCAATGTGCTAAGGGAATGCACAATGAAAGGATGAATAAGATAAATAGAAAAGTACAAAAGTCTCTCGCTAGGGTGTTCGTACCCTATGCCTACGTACCTCCAGCGTTCAATGGAGAAATTAGAGCGTCGTAGTTCGACTAACTATGTTCCGTTTCTATCTCAATCCACGTCTTCTAAAGAAATGGAATCAAGCACCTAAGGGAGCATGCAACGAACAAGCAACGTCACAAAGATACTAGCAAACATGAGGTAAGGCATGTGAACATGCATCACAAATAGACATGTGAACAGGTGTCATGACTAAGCAAGTGAATGTGAGAACAGGTATCACGAATAAGCATATGAACATGAATCGCAGATATAACATGTGAACAGGTATCACAAATAAGCATGCGAACATGTGAACAGGTATCACGAATAAGCATGTGAACAAGAATCATGGATAGGCATGTGAACAGGAATCACGGATAGGCATGTCAACAGGAATCACAAATAAACACGTGAACAATAATTGCAGATAAACATGTGAACATGAATCACAAATAAGCATGCGAACAGGAATCACAGAAATAACATGTGAACAAGAATCACATATAGGCATACATACACGTAACAGGCTTACATGCATGGCAAATAGGGCTGTTCATGGTTCGGTTCTGTCAGAAAACTGAACAAAACTGAACCATTATATAAAGGCATCTGAACCGTACCAAACCGTTTCAATTTTTTTAGAACCGAACAAAACCAAAAGTTTTGGTTTGCCATAACGGTTTGGAATTTCGAACCATGCCAAACCATTAGAAGACAATTTTTCCAAACCAAACCATTTGCTAAAGAACCGAACCGTTATACTTAGTTTTGAATTTTTTTAGTAAAAAATCTATTTAAATTTATTTTTAGCATTTTTTTATAAACTTTTTAATATACTATTATAATTTTTTTTAATCTACATTCATAATCAAAATCCAAATTAATTCAAAATTGCAAAACTCATTAAAAAAGATAATAAATTAGTCAACTTTTACAATATTTAGGATTGTTTGGATAAACAGCTTATAGCATAAGTGCTTATAAAAATTACATAATTTGTTTTGATAAAGTCTCCCAAACAGTGTCACAAAACTTATATCGGTAGATAAGCTCGAAAAAGTCAATCCTAGTATCTAAATACAACTTTTCTTAAATCAAAATTCAATCGAACCATTTCTTAAACCAAAATTCAATCGAACCATTTCTTAAACCAAAAGCAACTAAAATTAAAGTAGGATCTTTTGAAACTCTTTTAACTTGCAAAATCTTCATCATCATCAAGAATAACCAATGCCGGAGATGTTATTTCTACAAAACAAAATCAAAATTACAATGATAAGTTAGATATCACATAACCATAACCAAGTTAGATATCACAACTAAAATGTAAGCCAAAATTACAATGACAAACAAGAAAGATATCAACATTGTTAGAACATAGTTTGGTTCTACATCTTCGAAAGAGTATTGATGATAACAAACACATAATTTTATATAAGAACAAATATTCACTCTAATCCTACGGCTTAAATTGCAGAAGTTCTGAAGTAGGTAAAAGTGAATTTTCAGAAGCAGAAGGCTACATTGAGAGAAGCTTATAAGAAGAAGATGTTCTAGACAGTGATTTCTCATAAGCAGAAGGCTACATTGAGAGATGTTTACAAGAATAAGAAGATCTATATGTTGAGAGAAGTATACAAGAACAAGAAGTTCTAAGTGATTGAAGGAAGTTTACAAGAACAAGATGTTTTGAAGTCAAATAAAGAAAAGCCGTAAACAAGGTTGTTAAAATCTCGATTTAAAACCTAAACTCTATAGATTTCACGTTTCTAGGTCATCATTTCGTGTTAAATCACAGGTAAAAACCTTTTTATGTAAAATCGTATTCTGAAACGATTTTACGTGATTTAAATCTTTCTAAAATCGGTGAAATCGTGTAAAATCATGTAAAATCGTTAGATTTTACTCTTTGACATGATTTTACTTTTTTTTTTTGTCAAAGTTATAAACTCACATGTTATATTTTGGTCCATAAATTTTCTCTATGGATTTTTAATTTTATTCACATTCATATCTTGGTTATAATACTAAAGGATTTTTAACATTTGGAGATGGATTTAATCAAGTCGAATATGAATGTTCTAATTAATGAAGATGATGTTGTAGATGGATTGGACTTTTGATTAAGTTGAAGAAGAAGGTGAAAAGATTTGTTTTTTTGAACTTGAAAAACTTATGAAACTATTGTTTTTTATAATCTTTTGGATGTTACATTTTATGATTTGGTGGACAATTTATGTAATTTGATACATGTTTGTGAATATTACACTTTATTATGATGATATAGTATATTTTTGTTTTAATTAAGTTAAAATTTTAAATAATTAATGCATTTAGAATATTATATATATATATATATATATATATAATATAATTTTAATATGAGGTAAACTCCATGATTTTACGTTTCGATTTTACCTAGGTAAAACGAGTTAAGGTAAAAACTCAATTCTGACAACCTTGGCCGTAAACTCTGATAATTCAAACGCTTCAAGCACCAACAAGCTGCAATGATTACTCTGATAATCAAAAGATCTAATGTTCAAACGTCAAATACATAATCATTCTATAACGGATGGAAATTAATTACAGCAGATAGAATCTTCATTTTTGGAAATAAAATTAATCAGTATTTTCATCAAGTTTCCAAAACAAGAATGTTTGTCTCTCAACGGATCTAAAATTTCATGCTATACAAAGGAGACATCATGAAAGAAGAAAAGTAAAAAAAAAGAACGCACGCACGAATTCAAGAGCTCAAAATTATTATAATCTTTTTAGTGTATTCATATTTTTATTGTGCTTAAATTTGTGTAAACATCACAGTTGTGATATAGCTTATTAGAAGCAATCTCTTAAATACAAAGTTGTAATTGTATAAGTGTTTCCTTGAGAAAATCGGGTTGTGGTTTGATCTTGAAAAGACTTTGACAGTTGTCTTTGTGATTGTGTAATCATTATTTTGATTTAGTGGATTAGGATCTCGTAAGAGAGATGCAAAATCACCTTGGCAGGGTGGACTGGAGTAGTTCGAGTTCAAACGAACCAGGATAACAAAACGTGTCATATTTTTAATTAGTTTTAAAAACCCAATCCAACTCTCTTTATTGTGTTTTTCGTTTCTTCAAACATAACCATAACCAACAAGAAAGTTACACTAAATATGTCAATTCAGGTAATAACTCTTTGCTTGAAACTTTGGAACAACTCTCACTAAACAGGTAATAACTCTTTGCTCGAAACTCTGATTGAAAAGATTTTGGACTTTTCGGAAAGCTCACGAAATTCTATACAATTTGCATGTAATATTTGCCTTCTACATGTTTGGGATCAGAGAGATAATCATGTTTGAAGTTAGGGGTCTGAAGCTGATTTTGGTATACGAGTTCCTTGAGCAGCCTTCAATCATCAAGCCATAACTTTTTACTCGTAGCTCCGATTCAGGTAATTCTTGAAGTTTTGGATTCTACACGAAATTTCCTTCTATTTGATATATTGATTTGTGTCTGGAAGTGTTATACTGAAGGAGAAAGACGAGTTTGAATATCGATGATTCATGCTGAAATGGGTTATAAAGGGAATACGGGTTTGGTGAGCTTGAAGGTGGAACTTTAATAAAAATAGGAGTTCCAATGCAGCATGCACACCATTCTAATCTCCATCTACGTAAGGTGAGTTCCATTAGTTAGGAACTTGGGTAGGAATTAGGGGAAGATTGCATGATCATGGGTTAGATTATGATCATGTGTTGCATGCTTGAATAATGATGGAAATATGTTCTCATGATGCTTTTTATGCTTTGGGTGATTAATACATGTTGGGAAATTGCATGCTGGGTTTTGAGTATAATGCCTTGCATGCTTAATCAATTGATGAAAATGTGTTCCCATTATGATAATAATGTGTTGAATGATTGATATGTATGGAAATTTGTTTTTGGTGCTATGAGATGTTTGGAGTTGTTTAGAAATGAATTGGAATGGGTTTAGAAGCTTAAAAATGTAGAAATTTGAATCTGTCATTGAAGTAACCGGTTACTTGGATGAAGTAATTGGTTACCTAGAAGCTAAAAGTGAAAAAAATGGATTCTGGGCTGAAGTAACCGGTTACTTGAATGAAGTAACCCGTTACTCTGCATGTTAAGCTAAATTTTCAAATTTTCGGAAATTCATAGCTTTCGTCTCGAGTATCGGAATGACTCAAATTTTATATCATTGGAAAGCTAGTTAGATGTACTATCTAATAAACTTAATTCCCAAACCAGAATGTTTGATTTAAAGGTGTAGGAACCTCGCTTAGTGAGCTTTGTCGGGTGAAATATGTATGTTTGATTCCCTGAGAGCAGTTTCGTTTCATTGAGGGAACTAAATGCTTTCTTAGTCGCGTGAGACTTGTTTAAATTGTATTTGAATATCCTATGTTGTATATGATCATGAATATGTTAATTCCAAGTATGTGAATAACTGATTGATGCATTATATTGATATGCTATGTGATGATCGTATTATGTTTATCCGTCCGTTCCGGTTGAATGTTCGGATATGGTTGCTTGTTTGTGGCTTGATGCTATGTGTGATAATGATCACATATGTTCCATTATTCCGGTTGAACATTTGGAATTGTTTGACTTGTATGGCTCGATGAGCTTGGATTGATGTATGCTTGAATCGAAGTAGACCTAGGATATTAGGTGGTAAAGCGCTCATGACAGTATTATCGTTGCGGTGGCTGAGGGTGTTACCTCAAGTGGAAAAACATCGATATCTCGGTAAGTCATACACACCTGAGCTACCATTGTGATGTACGAGCGGGTCTGAAAAGGCGTTTCCGCCGTGGATAAAACATCGGCGTGCTTGGTTTGAGGAGGGCGTGATGCCATGTAGGCTACATCACATTGGATAACTCTCCTCTAGTGGTGCCACGTAGGCAATGCCAATAGGCTTTTACCCGGTGGGACCATGTAGTCTTGATAGCGTATTTGCCAGTGTGGAGATCACATCTACGTATAGTGATTGACAGGTCCGTGACGCCACATAGGCAATGTCACCGCTGTAACTCGTCACAGATGAATTTCCATGTAGGGCTTATCTGATTCACTTGCGGTGTGTGCGTGCAAGTCTCTTAACAATAGACATGGGAGATAACCCATCGAGGGTGTGGTTTTGCGTAGCCTAAGTAGCAAGGTAGAACTCACTTCTGGATTCCTCGTACACGGGTACGGGTCTGCATACTTATTGTGTGACTTGAGTACAGTTTCCGATAGCAGATGGGCAGGTAAACCCGGAATACTTGACCTCGAGGGTCGCGCCCGACAGGAGGCAGGCAGGTAAACCTGGAAGACCTATTCTAGAGGAAACTGGTACTCATGGTTGTTTATTGATCTCATTGGTTAGTCAAGGGACTTCCAATGTGGATTGTATCCTTGTTGTGTGTTTGTACCTGGCCATGAGGAAAACCCTGGATTCTCGATGGATCTGTTTGATTGTATGCACCTTGTAGAACCAAGTGAATCCATAAGATAGGGGAACTCACTAAGATTTAGTAATCTCACCCCAATCCTCTTAATATTTTTCAGGAACAGGTTGAAGTAGAATAATTTCTAGATGATCCTTATTGAAGATCGTGGGCGAGTTGATGGCAGGTCTCATACCCCAAGATTTTTGCCCATGCTATTTCTCCTATTCAAATTCAAATCAAGGTACAAAGTTCAAAGACACCCTCTCCTAAACAAGGCTCAAAGAATTAGGGTTTTGTTGTCCCGAGGGAAAATCAATGAACCAAAGGCTCCAAGGCATCCCATATGGTCTATGATACCCCACACTATCTCCATGACAAATTTCAGGTCTCAATTCAAAAGATTGATCACTCAATTGCTCAAAAAGTCAACAGTCGACTAGTTTGACCTAAAAGTCAACTGCTGTCAAAGTACAGTCAAAACTCTTGATTTTTTGTTAGCATCCTTATATTGAAGTGTCACTCACCATTTGATCAAGAATTGATCATGGTTCATCAAGGAAAGATCAGAAATCAACAATTTCAAAAGTTTCTAAATTAGGGTTTTCATAGGAGAAAGTCAACTGAACTTTGACCAGCCATAACTCCCACATGGAACATCAGAAATTTTCCATCCAATGCTCATTTTGAAGGAAATTGAATTCTCTACAATTTTGTCTCTCACATGCCAAGTCTAAAAATGCTTCATTTGAGAGATATGGATCAAGACATTACAGGTCCTTTCCAAAAGTCAACCAAAAGTCATCTTTTTCAAAAGAGCACACAAGGAGCATGGAAAATTATTTTGACATGAGATCAAGGACATTGATTAGAGGAATCTTCAAGGGTTCTAAAAACTCCAAGAACTCCTCCATACCTCAAAACTTGAGGGAGATAGGCCTTGTCAAAGTTGGACCATTTTGAAGGGAAAAATATGAAGGAAAATGGTCCAAAATGTATTTCCTTGCAAAGAGGCCCAACTTTTTATGGCCCAAACTTGATTCTTAAGTTATCCAAGATTCCAAACTCCATTCCCACGAATTTTTGAATTTTATTTGATTTTTATATAAATTTTTTATCATTTAAAAGTGATAATTAATTTATGAAAATCATGGAAAATCAAATATTTTGTTAAAGACTCAATTCCAATAAAATCCAATCACCATTTATACAAAATATTCAATCAAATTTGTGCAAATTGGAATTAGAATTGATTGAATCAAATACTGGCCTAAAAAAAGAAACATATTCCAATCAAATTTTGGCCAAATTGCAAATCAAAGATTTAATAAGATTCATTCAGTTTTGTTACCCTAATTCAAACCATTATAAGAACACAACCAATCCCAGACCCCTAATTCACGAATTCTGCAGTCATTGGAGCCTTAACCAAGTGTGCAAAAGTTCAAAGAAAAACCAATTGCAATTTCTGTGCTAGAAGCCTAATCAAAGAGTTTAGAGGATTCAATCACGTTCCTTGGTGTTACTGGAAACTGTTAGGATCGTTACTCAAGGCCAGCACCCCCAGAAACACCTCTGATTAGCCAAGGTAAGTCATTATCTTCTTGAACTCGATTACGCCCGTTCATGCATCATCCCTGAAATTTAATGGCATATTGTTGATCCTGATCATGTTTTGATGCTATCTGGAAATTTAATTGCATTTATATGTTGTTATGAGTGTGCGACCATTGTTAGGATTTATGACCTTCAAAGAGGGTTCTGTGTTCTAGGTAAAATTAGGGTTAATAATGGGTACCATCATGCTCGTGAGGTTGGAACGATCACCATGGTGTGGTCGCGAAAGATTTTTGGTTGTGTTTGCTTGCATTCGTTGATGTGCAGGTCTATGGCAACGGCTGTTAAAACCGTAGGTAAAACGTGAGGGACCTAAGACGACGGTCCAAGGTTAGGGGTGATGGCGTGGCAGCCTATAATTGGCCCAGTTCAAAAGGATTCTGGCGCGCAAGCTTTCTAAAGTAATATCAAATCCAGCGTGCTCTCGTCCATGCATTATCATGTTCCCTCGCCATCTCCACCATCAGATCAATCCAGCAACTCATCCAACGAACCCAGATGCGCAGGTCTACCATGGTTCACACACGCCAGTCACACCAGATCATGAGCTAAGATTTTTATAAAAAATTTTATTTTTAATTGTACAACCTAGTTTATATATATATATATATATATATATATATATATATATATATATATATATATATATATATATATATATATATATATATATATATATATATTTATATGTTATTTTCTTTTTCTCTTTTTAATAACTTCTCTAATAAATATTTTACTAAATTCCTTTTTTTACAAATAATATAATAAAATGTTTATTTTGATTATTTTAATTATTAAATTGGTTTTATCTATTCAAATAATTTTTTTAAAATCTTAATTAATTTCTTTTAATTGATAAAAAAAATTATGGTGAGGTCATACATTTAATCGAAATTTGTTTTTTCATCGATTTAATTAATTAGGTTGAAAAACCAATAATTAATTAAATTGATTATTTATTCTGTTATTTTATTCGTACCCTAATCAGGATTTACGAAGACCACTCCCTACACTGAAAATCTTTTTTCTTTGTGCAGTTTTCAGGGTTAGCACCAGGGTTTCCTTCGACTACAAGCCATATCAGATCAAAAGTTAAGTGCTATTTTTTATTTTGTTTATTTATTTTAAATACTTATTTTATTTTGCCTTTTTTTTATCAAATTAGGGTTAGCCTTAATTGGCATTGAATTGGTAATGCACTCACCCTTCTGTTTCTTTTTCCTTTTCCAATTTTCAGGGTTAGCCAACCGTCAAAGCTCGATCAGTCGGTAACCCTAAAACCTGATTTGTTTTAATTCTTCTTTTTATTATTACTTATGCCAAACCCTATTGCGTTATTAGGGTTTAAGTTTATTGTTTTTTTCTTTTCCCCATCCCCATGGTTTATTCTGTGTCTGCTTCGAGGTTGTATTGTGTGGCCTTGAAGGCACTTAAACTGTGATATATTATTACTGCGTGGTTAGTAATTCTAGGGAGTGCAACCATTGAATTGAATTAGAATAATTAATTATAAGATAATTTATTATGAATCTGGTCATGTGATTGTTGCACACACTGTAACACGGTGAACTGACTTTTATAATCGAAAAATGTCGCGGTTAAGCATGAGTCGCCACCGACTTTTATTTTATCCAATTAGGAAAGGCTAAAAGAACAGGAAAGACCTTTGAAAGATTTTGAGTTCGGGGGTAGGTTATACAAAGGGAAGGTGTAAGGCACCCTTTGCATCCATGGTTATCCATGGGCTCTTAATTGCTTAGCTCACTTTTGAATTGTTTGAAATGTTTGAAGTGTCGTGTGTGAATAGTAAAGAGATTTCGTTTAAGGACTTTAGCTTGTAAATAAGCGTAGCCTTGTTTTGAAATTGTTTTGAAATGAGAGGTGTGAAAAGCATTTGACTTTTGAAATGATTATGAGCAAGCAATTAAGAACTACCTACCCTAAGTTTGTCTTTCTTGTTCTTTAAGTCTTTCGGGTGAAAGGATCTATCCATACCATGAGAGGGAAGGAAGTCTTTCAATTGGATGTGCGGGTCATCGAAATTATGGGAAGGATATAATAGTCATTTTATTAGGCATCATGCGAGGATACCTTAGCAATTGGGACAATCATTTTTATAAGGCAACCTCGAGGGAGTTTCAATAACTTTGAAGGCAACGTTTGCTTTAGGTATCCTCGGAATCGAGGGACTTGACTATTTTAAAGGCAACAATGATTAAGGCAACAAGGCAACAATATAAGGCAACGGCAACAAGAAGGGTTACCCTAAAGGTGTGTGGGTGCACAATCACGTGGTTCAATTCAGTGGTATTTATCTTGTAAAAATTAGTGATCTATGTTCGGTTCATGGTTGCACTCCCTATTTTACTAACCACGCAGTTTAAAATGAACAGAAATAAAAGGCAGAAATTAAAGTTCCTACGCTATTACAATAAACACCTAAATAAGAAGGATCAATAATTAGTTTTAATCTTGAATGCCTTGATCTACATCGAACCCTGAAAATTAAAAGAAAAAGTAATAGGGGGAAGGGGGAAAATGAAACCAGCGGAGGAGAGGGGATTTGTAACCAGCGGATCCCTTATCAGGGTTGACACAAGTAATAATAAAATAGAAAAAAACATTTAAGATAGAGTTCAGGGTTACCAGACTCGTCGCTTTGGCATTCGACAAACCCTGAAAAGGCAAACAAAATAAAAATAGGGTGAGTGTATGACTAATTCAAAGGCGGGCGGGGGTAACCCTAAAAAATAAAGAATAGATAAATAAAGATAAAAAAGAACAATGATCAAGTAGGCGAGGGTACTTAGCTTCGATTCGTTTTTGATCTGATATGGTTGTTAGGCGAAGGTTGCCTTGAAGGTAAACCCTGAAATAAGGCAGAAAATATGTGAAGGCAAGGCAAACCCTAACAACGAGTCAATTAAAAGAATAAAATTAAATAAAGCAGCACACTTATCTTCGAGGTTTGTTGAAGGCGCGCGCTCGGGACGAATCATGTTGCTAACCCTGATAATGCACAGAAAAGAAAATAAAATCAGTGTATGGCATGATCTCGTAAACCCTGATTAGGGTACGAATTTAAATAAGAAACCACAAATGATTTAATTAATTATTGGTCTTGCGACCTAATTAATTAAATCAGGATCAGAAGATTAAATTGAATGTAAAAATATTTTTTATGAATTTTTATGAATTAAAATAAAATATGTATGAATTTTTGATTATATAAGTGATTAAATGTAATTTAAATGAAAGAAATTAAATAGATATAATTAAAATAAATATTCAGGATTTTAAATACTATATATAAATATAATCTAATAATATAAATAAGGATGATAAAAATAAAAAATAAAAATATGTAAATAATATAATTATAAGAAAATAAATAGATATATGAATATAATAATGAGAATTTAGTAAATAATATAAGTAAATAAGTAAAGAAGAAAATAAATGATAAAATAAAAATATATATTAAATAGTACAAAAAGAAATAAGTTTAAATGTTATTATTATAAAAAAAAACAAAGTTTTTGTAATTTGAAAAGAAAATAAATGAAAAGAAAAAAAATAATAAAATAAAATAATAATAAAAAGAAAAAGAAAAAGAAAACTTAGCGAAATAATCCGGTGTTGCGCCTCTACGGTGGTTCATGGTGCGCCTGCAAGTTTCTGTGCATTGGATCTGCTGGATGATCAGATGGATGGACGTGATGGTGAGGGATCACCATAAGGCGTGTTTCATAACGCGCCAGATTCGTCAGCACTTCACTTCAAGAGCGCGCGCGAAACGGTTTGAATCTGCCCAATCAGACTGCGCCACGCAGTCGTCTTCTCCAAGAGGTTTCTGCAACAAAGCCCTTTTTACAGCGCTTTTGTAAAAAAGCGCTATGGATGGATGACCTGAAAATAGCGAATACACACAAACCAAAACAGAAATTTTTCGCGATAACACCATTAGGTTCGTCTGATTCTTGCGAACCTGATGATGGCATCAATTTCATCTAACGATGCCTATGTCAAAAACCCCCAAATCATAGGTATGAACCCTAGCTATGGACATCGGCTCAAACGCGCCCAGAATTTCAATTAAAGCTCCAGAAATATTAAACACAAAAAGCTAAACACGAATATGCCATTATTTTATGATATAAATGCGTGAATCTATGCAATCGAAGAAAATTAGAATCGGACAAAGAGTGACTCACGGTGCTTTGTTCTTGATGTGTCAATGCTTGGAAGCGATTGGAATTCACTCAAGGATGATCCAGGAACGAATTGAGATTGCTTAGAAGCCTTGAATCGGTTTATAGTTGAGATTTGAAGTTTGAGTTTCTTGTGAAATTTTGAATCCGGATTGAGAGCTCTTGACTGCAAAACTTCGTCCCCTTAGGGTTTGGATCAGTTGTGTATTTATATTGGAACGTTTTAGGTCAACACATTTGTAGAGAATCTCATTGAATCATGATTTGCAACTTTGATTGGAATTTGATTTTGCAAATTTCTAACTATGGCCAAATCTCAATCTTTTTCTTCCAATTCTCTTGACCACGAATCTGAATCAAATATATGACTTAAATGATGATTTAATTTGATTAGAAACAAAATAAAATCATCTTTTCCTATTTTCTTTCAAAATATTTGATTAGTCTTGTCTTTTTAATGAATAAAAAATCATATAAAATCAATTATTCATCCATAATTCGTGACATGGCAAATGGAGCTTCTAAATGACTTGTATAGCAAGATTGGATCAAAAGAACTTGGGCCTATTTGCAAAATATTTGAATTCCTTCACATTTTTCCCTCCAAAATAGCCTAACTTTGACAAGGCCTATCTCTCTCATTTTTTGAGGTATGGAAGTGTTCCAGGACATTTTGGAAACCATAGAGAGTCCTCTAACCAATGTCTTTGGTTCCATGTCAAAATCATTTTTCATTCTCATTTTATGACCTTTTGAAGAAAGTGTCTTTTTGTTGACTTCTGAAGAGGACCTATAATGTATGAAGCCATATCTCTTGAACCATTGATCTATGGGCTCTAATTCTTGGACAATTGGATAGAGGAATGAATTCCCTTCAACATGAGCTTTGGTGGGAATTTTTCTGATGAAGTATGAATATTTGGCGAATTTTCAAAGTTTGGTTGACTTTTCAGTTCATGCCCAAAATAGTAACTTTTGCCTTTTGACTTTTCTGATCTTTCCTTGCATCATCATGATCAACCCTTGATCAAATGATGGTTTTAGGGTTATGAGGATGTTGTTGACCAAATATCTTGAGTTTTGACTGTATAATGACTGTTTCGCCCTTGGGAGTCGACTGTTGACCTAATCAGGATTTGAGGGACTAAATTTGCTCTGTTTGACTTGAAACTTTATATGGAGGTACTTTGGGATGTTAGTGACCCTATGGAACCACCTTGAGCCATTGATTCAATGATTTTCCTCTGAATTATTCAAACCCTAGTTTAGAACTTCTGTGTGGGAGACTGTGTTTTGGAGCTTTGTCTTTTGATTTGGTTTTGTGTATGAAAATTGGCATGGGCAAATTTTGGGGTATGACAGCTGCCCCTGTTCAATTATCTTAAACCTGAAGATGTAGAGTGGTTTGTGTGCCAGTCGGTATCTGAAGGTGGAAGATGATTGAACACTAGAATACCAAGAAATTTGCCCTATTTGAAGTAGGGGCTTTTGTCGGAGATGGGCTTGTGGATGCCATCTGGTAGTTGAAGTCTGAGAAGATGTTGTTTGCGCGTTGATCGTGTCATTTACCGTTCGTAGTAAATGAATTAGATTCTTGGGAATTGATCGTGTCAGTACCGTTCGTGATACTTGAATTAGATCTTTTGTCGTGTCAGTACCGTTCGTAGTAGCTGAATTAGACTGGGGAGGCCAGTGATCGTGTCTACACCGTTCGTGATGATAGAATTAGATCTCTGAGAGTTGATCGTGTCAGTACCGTTCGTAGTAACCGAATTAGATCTTGGAGAGATAATCGTGTCTACATCGTTCGTGATGATAGAATTAGATTCTCTTGTCGTGTCAGCACTGTTCGTAGTAACTGAATTAGACTGGGAAGGTCAGTGATCGTGTCTACACCGTTCGTGATGATAGAATTAGATCTCTGAGAGTTGATCGTGTCAGTACCGTTCGTAGTAACTGAATTAGATCTTTGAAAATGATCGTGTCATTACCGTTCGTGGTAAATGAATTAGATCTTCGAGCGTTGACCGTGTCAGTACCATTCGTAGTAGCTGAATTAGATCTTGGAAAGTTTGAGATTTCGTTCATTTGTCGGTACCTGTATCCTGCAATAGGTATAGTTGTGCAATGTCATGATGCATGTATTATGTAATGAGTCCCTCAAAATAAATGAGAAACTTTGTATGTTATGGATGAATTCATTACGAGGTAATGTATGCAATGTTATGAATATATTTATGACATATGATATGTGATTTATGTTGTCTTGATTGAGAAAATAAATCTCTATGCCTTTGTGATTTTGATGTCTGATCATGTTTTGAAGATGTGTAGCTGGGGATTTATGATTTTTGCTTGGGGATGACTAGTAACTTGATGTACCCTGACTGGGGGCTAGAGATATTAATAAACCATGTTGGAGAAGAGCAAAGTGTTGAAGAACCGGTAGTGTTGAAGATGTAAACTCTGTTGGGGAGCCATGTCTCTATCGGGAGCTTTTGAAGATATCTTCTTAATGATTACTCTGTGGGGATATGATCTTGTGAACCCGACTTTGTGGGGAGACATGGGTGAAAGTTGCCCCCAGTATTATAGTAACTACTACTTGATTTAGGACACGTCACTTAAAATGTCAAACTGGACTTGTATAGATTTGCCCCATTTAGCAGGAACTTTGGAAAGATTCGCCTTGCGAGGACTTTATAAGACGTGCACTTTAGGAGACATGCCCCTAGTAATCATATGCCCAATATGATGTACTATGTTGGTTGAGAAGTAGCTTCAGATCTTCTTGGATGCGTGCCCCTGATTATTTTGGCATCCTTGAGAGATTCTCGGAATCTTGACTTGATTGCCCCAGATTGTTTGGACAAATAGTTTGAAACCCACTTGAGGTGTATGCCTTTGATTGTTTGGCTTTTGAGAGATTCTTATAATCTTGACTGGATTGCCCCAGATTGATTTGGGCAAAGCATGCCATGCCCCTTGTATACGTACGAGACATTGCTTCTCGGAGTAATCTTGTTTGTCGGGATAACTTTTAGTCATTAGTTGTACCCTGTGCAAGTTCTTTCTAATGCTAACATTTGAAATTATGTAGCAGAATTTGTTTAATAATGAATTCATGAGATGCAATGCATACGTTTGTCTTGAGTTTTTGAAAACATTAAAACAGGAGATGTAAAAGAGTGATATTTATAAAAACATGATTTTTGTAAAAACGAAACATCAACTCAGCGTTTGTGATAAACCTTAAGGAGTCAGGATACCTTTGTTGTGACAGTATGCTTTCGAACTAACCATGCTTCAGTTAGGACTTTCAAGGGTTGTAACGTGGCTTGGTTCACGCTTTAAGAAACAAAGGATAAAGGCTCAAAATTTTATTATACCCACCCCTCTTCGTGATGTTCTTCAGTCCTAAGCTCAGTTAATTCAACTTATGCATTCGGGTTCCAAGAGACTTTTGCACCTTTTGATAATGATGATGGTTCACAAGCAAATAGCACTTTTTGAGACAGCAGTCACTTCTTCCTTTTGGTAGTTACAACATTGTGTTGTTCAGGAATTTATTGACTTCTCTTTTTTTTTCATCTTTTTGATATCCCTAACTTTTGCCTGAACTGTCTATCTTGAGCTTACAGTCAGCGGGATGCCTTGATTTTTGCCTAAGTCACCTTTTTGATTTTTGACTTAGCAGGCTTTTCTTTGTATATGTTTTTTCCATCATTTTTTTTGAAAGATATTGACTGCCTTGTTTAATGATTGATGAACCATCATTGGCTTTTGATTGGTGTCTCCAACACTTCTTTGATGTGTGCGGATGAACGCTTGTAATTGAAACCTTTGTTGAAAGGTGTACTAAATGATTCCCTTGAAATAGAATGTACAGCCAAAATAACTGAGAACTACCCTGCCCCAGGTTATGATCAAGGATTTTAATTTGTTCAAGAAATAAAACTTCTACTCCTTAGGCTCAAAGGGGTTGGCGAGGGATTAACATCCTTATATCTCCACTGTTTAGGAATTGAAACAATGCCTGTACATCGTCAGCATAGTCTGTTCGAAAGCATATTGTATGAGATTGCGGTATCATTTTCGTCATCCTCCCTCAAGAGGCTTACACCTTAGCAGGAGTTGAATATCACAAAAACATATGCAAGGTAAAGACATAATTTAAAATGAGTGATAGCGAAATAATTTATTCAAGACAAACATATGCAATGCACTGATGATGATTATTAAAACAGATAATGTCTATCATGATTCAAATGTTTAAACAAACAGAAGAGAAATATGCAAATGAAAGTAGATCTAATGATCCAGAAGTTCGTCCGTCTAGACCTCAATCAGTCTTGTCATGGCTAGGCATAAGAGCGGTGATCACCACAGGTGTTTCAGGAGGGTCGAATTTGATTTCTCCGTCATTCATCAGATCTTGAATCTTATTCTTTGATGTCCAGCAATTGTTTTTGTAATGTTCAGGAATGTTGGGATGGTACGCGCACCTCGCATTGAGTTTATAGCCAGGAGTGGAGGTGTTAGAATTCTTAGGAGCATCTCTCAGAGTAATCAATCTGATCTTCAACAGATGTTGTAATGCTTGAGCCAGTGACATATTGATCTTGGTGAATTGACACTTAGGTGCATCTGACTTGCGTTGTTGTTGTGGAATTGGTGTAGAGATTCAGAGTATCCGGGGTTCGAGCTTCCGGAATGTGTATCTGATAAAAATGTTTCAGAATGTCCGGGGTTCGAGCTTCCGGAATGTATATTTGATTGGAATGTTTCAGAATGTCCGGGGTTCGAGCTTCCGGAATGTATATCTGATTGGAATGTTTCAGAAGTCTGGGGGTCAAGCTTCCAGAATGTTCATCTGATTGGAACTTTCAGAATGTCCGGGGTTCGAGCTTCCGGAATGCATATCTGATTGGAATGTTTCAGAAGTCTGGGGGTCAAGCTTCCAGAATGTTCATCTGATTAGGATTGATTTGTTGATGGTATTTGTCTGACTAGTTGGTCGACCTGAAAGGAAAAGTTAGTTTTATGCGATGTTTATGAATGTAGATGCAATGTTCAAGGATCGTTAGGAAATTTAGTTTGCGACATTGGAACATGATTCGATCGCTTCTTTGTTTGAAGAACTCTGATTTTTGGATGTTCTTCTTTGGGAATCAAGCTCACCATATCCAGTGGGTCATAGCCTCTGATTCGGGAACTTCTGAATTTGAAGGTACATGGCTAGAGGAAAATAAATCCTCTTGCCCCTTGATAGATGTTGAGTCTCTGAATTGGAAGGTATGTGGCCAGAGGAAAATAAATCCTCTTGCCTCTAAATAGGGATTCAGCATTTGACAAAGGCACCTGAAATTGTGCGCCCTAAATTACTAAGATCCTTGAAGGGGTTAGCCAACATGTTATGCTTATGATGTCATGATGTCATGATGTTATGCGAATGCAGTTCATTAGGCATAGTGTGAGATAGTAAGGATAAACAAGTCCTTTTAACAAAACCTGCAAGGAAACGAAGGTTAGTAGCAAACACAGACAAGTCACGCAGGTCACATAAGTCACACAAGTCACACAATTTTCCTTAGGCTCGGCTTGCATGGAGTTTAGATCATGTGAGATACCCTTCCCCAAGGTATTTCTAAGGATAAGGATGACATCAGCAACGGGTTCTACCAAGTGACTCAGAATTGTCAGCCCCCTCTAAAGCACCCTCGAACATGGTACATGCATACCACGCAATGATACTTTAGGAAGAAACCTATCTGAGCTGTAGTATCGGGTAGCGACCATAACTTGGCATGCACCAAGAATAGCCCTCCCACTACGTTCCTAAAAGTCAGGATGGGTTAAAGGTGACTAAAGGTCCTTGAGCTCCGACGCACCCAAAGATACATGCATAAACCTCTCTCATGCAAAAGAGGTACACAATAACCAGTGGAGGCCTAACTCAAGTGCGAACTTCATTTTGACCAACCCCAAGCATGCACAAGGGGGGTCTCCATGACTATGCCGCTCCTAATCTTATGTGTTCTTGAATCCGGGAATAGGATTCGTCCTTCATTTTTCCCAAAACAACCCTGAAAAAATAAAACAAGCAAAGCAAACAATAGAAAACATTTAAGTGATTCCTAAACTTTTAAGGTAACCCCTCTTTTATAAGAAAATTCTCCCCAGCAGAGTCGCCAGTTCTGTAACACGGTGAACTGACTTTTATAATCGAAAAATGTCGCGGTTAAGCATGAGTCGCCACCGACTTTTATTTTATCCAATTAGGAAAGGCTAAAAGAACAGGAAAGACCTTTGAAAGATTTTGAGTTCGGGGGTAGGTTATACAAAGGGAAGGTGTAAGGCACCCTTTGCATCCATGGTTATCCATGGGCTCTTAATTGCTTAGCTCACTTTTGAATTGTTTGAAATGTTTGAAGTGTCGTGTGTGAATAGTAAAGAGATTTCGTTTAAGGACTTTAGCTTGTAAATAAGCGTAGCCTTGTTTTGAAATTGTTTTGAAATGAGAGGTGTGAAAAGCATTTGACTTTTGAAATGATTATGAGCAAGCAATTAAGAACTACCTACCCTAAGTTTGTCTTTCTTGTTCTTTAAGTCTTTCGGGTGAAAGGATCTATCCATACCATGAGAGGGAAGGAAGTCTTTCAATTGGATGTGCGGGTCATCGAAATTATGGGAAGGATATAATAGTCATTTTATTAGGCATCATGCGAGGATACCTTAGCAATTGGGACAATCATTTTTATAAGGCAACCTCGAGGGAGTTTCAATAACTTTGAAGGCAACGTTTGCTTTAGGTATCCTCGGAATCGAGGGACTTGACTATTTTAAAGGCAACAATGATTAAGGCAACAAGGCAACAATATAAGGCAACGGCAACAAGAAGGGTTACCCTAAAGGTGTGTGGGTGCACAATCACGTGGTTCAATTCAGTGGTATTTATCTTGTAAAAATTAGTGATCTATGTTCGGTTCATGGTTGCACTCCCTATTTTACTAACCACGCAGTTTAAAATGAACAGAAATAAAAGGCAGAAATTAAAGTTCCTACGCTATTACAATAAACACCTAAATAAGAAGGATCAATAATTAGTTTTAATCTTGAATGCCTTGATCTACATCGAACCCTGAAAATTAAAAGAAAAAGTAATAGGGGGAAGGGGGAAAATGAAACCAGCGGAGGAGAGGGGATTTGTAACCAGCGGATCCCTTATCAGGGTTGACACAAGTAATAATAAAATAGAAAAAAACATTTAAGATAGAGTTCAGGGTTACCAGACTCGTCGCTTTGGCATTCGACAAACCCTGAAAAGGCAAACAAAATAAAAATAGGGTGAGTGTATGACTAATTCAAAGGCGGGCGGGGGTAACCCTAAAAAATAAAGAATAGATAAATAAAGATAAAAAAGAACAATGATCAAGTAGGCGAGGGTACTTAGCTTCGATTCGTTTTTGATCTGATATGGTTGTTAGGCGAAGGTTGCCTTGAAGGTAAACCCTGAAATAAGGCAGAAAATATGTGAAGGCAAGGCAAACCCTAACAACGAGTCAATTAAAAGAATAAAATTAAATAAAGCAGCACACTTATCTTCGAGGTTTGTTGAAGGCGCGCGCTCGGGACGAATCATGTTGCTAACCCTGATAATGCACAGAAAAGAAAATAAAATCAGTGTATGGCATGATCTCGTAAACCCTGATTAGGGTACGAATTTAAATAAGAAACCACAAATGATTTAATTAATTATTGGTCTTGCGACCTAATTAATTAAATCAGGATCAGAAGATTAAATTGAATGTAAAAATATTTTTTATGAATTTTTATGAATTAAAATAAAATATGTATGAATTTTTGATTATATAAGTGATTAAATGTAATTTAAATGAAAGAAATTAAATAGATATAATTAAAATAAATATTCAGGATTTTAAATACTATATATAAATATAATCTAATAATATAAATAAGGATGATAAAAATAAAAAATAAAAATATGTAAATAATATAATTATAAGAAAATAAATAGATATATGAATATAATAATGAGAATTTAGTAAATAATATAAGTAAATAAGTAAAGAAGAAAATAAATGATAAAATAAAAATATATATTAAATAGTACAAAAAGAAATAAGTTTAAATGTTATTATTATAAAAAAAAACAAAGTTTTTGTAATTTGAAAAGAAAATAAATGAAAAGAAAAAAAATAATAAAATAAAATAATAATAAAAAGAAAAAGAAAAAGAAAACTTAGCGAAATAATCCGGTGTTGCGCCTCTACGGTGGTTCATGGTGCGCCTGCAAGTTTCTGTGCATTGGATCTGCTGGATGATCAGATGGATGGACGTGATGGTGAGGGATCACCATAAGGCGTGTTTCATAACGCGCCAGATTCGTCAGCACTTCACTTCAAGAGCGCGCGCGAAACGGTTTGAATCTGCCCAATCAGACTGCGCCACGCAGTCGTCTTCTCCAAGAGGTTTCTGCAACAAAGCCCTTTTTACAGCGCTTTTGTAAAAAAGCGCTATGGATGGATGACCTGAAAATAGCGAATACACACAAACCAAAACAGAAATTTTTCGCGATAACACCATTAGGTTCGTCTGATTCTTGCGAACCTGATGATGGCATCAATTTCATCTAACGATGCCTATGTCAAAAACCCCCAAATCATAGGTATGAACCCTAGCTATGGACATCGGCTCAAACGCGCCCAGAATTTCAATTAAAGCTCCAGAAATATTAAACACAAAAAGCTAAACACGAATATGCCATTATTTTATGATATAAATGCGTGAATCTATGCAATCGAAGAAAATTAGAATCGGACAAAGAGTGACTCACGGTGCTTTGTTCTTGATGTGTCAATGCTTGGAAGCGATTGGAATTCACTCAAGGATGATCCAGGAACGAATTGAGATTGCTTAGAAGCCTTGAATCGGTTTATAGTTGAGATTTGAAGTTTGAGTTTCTTGTGAAATTTTGAATCCGGATTGAGAGCTCTTGACTGCAAAACTTCGTCCCCTTAGGGTTTGGATCAGTTGTGTATTTATATTGGAACGTTTTAGGTCAACACATTTGTAGAGAATCTCATTGAATCATGATTTGCAACTTTGATTGGAATTTGATTTTGCAAATTTCTAACTATGGCCAAATCTCAATCTTTTTCTTCCAATTCTCTTGACCACGAATCTGAATCAAATATATGACTTAAATGATGATTTAATTTGATTAGAAACAAAATAAAATCATCTTTTCCTATTTTCTTTCAAAATATTTGATTAGTCTTGTCTTTTTAATGAATAAAAAATCATATAAAATCAATTATTCATCCATAATTCGTGACATGGCAAATGGAGCTTCTAAATGACTTGTATAGCAAGATTGGATCAAAAGAACTTGGGCCTATTTGCAAAATATTTGAATTCCTTCACATTTTTCCCTCCAAAATAGCCTAACTTTGACAAGGCCTATCTCTCTCATTTTTTGAGGTATGGAAGTGTTCCAGGACATTTTGGAAACCATAGAGAGTCCTCTAACCAATGTCTTTGGTTCCATGTCAAAATCATTTTTCATTCTCATTTTATGACCTTTTGAAGAAAGTGTCTTTTTGTTGACTTCTGAAGAGGACCTATAATGTATGAAGCCATATCTCTTGAACCATTGATCTATGGGCTCTAATTCTTGGACAATTGGATAGAGGAATGAATTCCCTTCAACATGAGCTTTGGTGGGAATTTTTCTGATGAAGTATGAATATTTGGCGAATTTTCAAAGTTTGGTTGACTTTTCAGTTCATGCCCAAAATAGTAACTTTTGCCTTTTGACTTTTCTGATCTTTCCTTGCATCATCATGATCAACCCTTGATCAAATGATGGTTTTAGGGTTATGAGGATGTTGTTGACCAAATATCTTGAGTTTTGACTGTATAATGACTGTTTCGCCCTTGGGAGTCGACTGTTGACCTAATCAGGATTTGAGGGACTAAATTTGCTCTGTTTGACTTGAAACTTTATATGGAGGTACTTTGGGATGTTAGTGACCCTATGGAACCACCTTGAGCCATTGATTCAATGATTTTCCTCTGAATTATTCAAACCCTAGTTTAGAACTTCTGTGTGGGAGACTGTGTTTTGGAGCTTTGTCTTTTGATTTGGTTTTGTGTATGAAAATTGGCATGGGCAAATTTTGGGGTATGACACACACGCACCTTTTATGGCACCCCTCTTGTTGCCTGTTGCCTGTTGCCTTGTGTTTTAATGCAGAATAGCCAAGTCCCTCGAATACGAGGATACCTCAGCAATGTTGCCCTCAGTTCATTCAAAGATCATAAGTCCCTAATGATGCTGCCTTCGATTCGCCAAATATGATCTCGCCCCTCGAAGTTGCCTACGAAATGCTGAGATATCCTCTGGTTGCCTAAACGAAAAATGGCTATTCTGATCCTTCCCTTAGACTACCCGCCCCTCTATGGCTAGGGACAGTCTTTGGCGAACGATAATTCGACGACCCTTCAACCTCCAAATCAAAGGACTTCCTTACCCTCTTATGGTAGAGATAGCCTTGAAAGGTTAAAAAGAACATTTTTCATCTAACCAGGTAATTTGCCCTTAATTGCATGCTCTGGTTTAAAATCTTTTTCTACCATTTTCTCAAAAATCTTCAAAAAGCTACGCTTATTTACAAGCTAAAGTCTTATTTCTTTTCTACACATTTTCTTTCAAAAGAGCAAAGCAATTAAGAGCCCATGGAAAACCATGGATGCAAAGGGTGCCTTATACCTTCCCTATGCATAAATTACCCCCCGAACTCAGTTTTTATTCAAAAGGTTTTTCCTGTTCTTTTAGCCTTTCTGATAATTTGGATAAATAAAAGTCGGTGGCGACTCTTGCTTAACCGCGACATTTCGATAAATAGTCAGTTCACCGTATTACAGCAGGAATACCTCGACAGACGTTATCATTCCGTTGTGCAATATTTTAGACAAGCTGATTATATACACTTTATACCGAGAGTTGACTTGTATACAATTTGTATTACTTGTCTTTTTTTCCGCTTATGTATGTTTCTTGTACCATTTATAGCATCACTACATATTATTCTAGACGTATATGTGCGGGGTGTTACAGAGTTAGCTACTATTGTGTTTGTACTAAAACTTTTGAGGCATTATTTGTTTGGATCGAGATTTGATGTGTTTAATGATCACAAGAGTTTGAAGTATCTGTTAGATCAGAAAGAGTTGAATATGAGGCAGAGAAGATGGTTGGAATTCTTGAAGGATTGTGATTTTGGATTGAATTACCATCCTAGTAAAGAGAATGTTATGGCTGATGCATTGAGTAGGAAATCTTTGCATATGTCAATGTTGATGGTGCGAGAGTTGGATTTGCTTGAGAAATTTAAAGATATGAGTTTGGTTTGGGAGGAGACTTCTTCTAGAGTTAAGCTTGGTATGTTGAAGCTTACTAGTGGTATTCTTGATGAGATTCGAGAAGGTCAGAAATCTGATTTGAGTTTAGTTGATTGATTCACGTTGATTAATCAAGGTTGAAGTCGTGATTTTCGAATTAATGAGAAGGGTATCATGAGGTGTCTTGATAGTGTTTGTGTTCCAAATATGTCGGATTTGAAGAAGAGGATTCTTGAGGAAGGACATCATAGTGGATTGAGTATTCATCCTGAAGCTACTAAGATGTATCAAAATTTGAGGAAGTTGTTTTGGTGGCAAGGTATGAAGAATGAGATAGCGGAATTTGTGTATTCTTGTTTAATCTCTCAAAAGTCGAAGATTGAACATCAGAAACCTTCTGATTTGATTCAACCGTTATCCATCCTGAATGGAAATGGGATAACATTTCTATGGATTTTGTATTTGGTTTACCTAGGACACTAAGTAATTGTGATGCGATTTGGGTTATTATGGTTAGATTGACGAAATCTGCTCACTTTTTCCGATGAGGATGGATTATCTGATGGAGAGGCTTGCGAAGCTGTACATTGAGAGGATTGTTTGTTTGCATGGTATTCTGTCTAGCATTGCGTCTGATAGAGATCCTAGGTTTAGTTTGAGGTTTTGGGAAGGTTTGCAAAGTGCTTTGGATACTAATTTGCGTTTGAGTTTAGCTTATCATCCATAAAATGATCCTCAGGCTGAGAGGACGATTCAGTCGCTTGAGGATCTTCTAAGAGCTTATGTTTTGGAACAAGGAGGTGTTTGGGAAAGTTATTTTCCTTTGATTGAGTTTACTTATAATAACAATTTATATTTGAGTATTAGAATGGCACCGTTTGAGGCTTTGTATGGTAAGAGGTGTAGGACGCCTTTGTGTTGGTACGAGTCGGGAGAAAGTGTTGTGGTTGGACCTGAAATAGTTCAACAGAAAACAGATAAGATTAAGACGATTCAAGAGAAGATGAAGGCTTCTCAGAGTCGTCAGAAGAGTTATCATGATAAGAGGAGGAAAATACTTGAGTTTGAGGTTGGGGATCATGTTTTTCTAAAAGTTACTCCGGTAACGGGTGTTGGTCGAGCGTTGAAGTTGGGTAAGTTGATGTCGCGTTTTATTGGTCCTTATGAGATTTTGAAGAGAGTAGGTGAGGTAGCTTATCATATTGATATGCCACAGTCGCTTGCTAATCTTCATAATGTGTTTCATGTGTCCCAATTGAGGAGGTACATTGCGGATCCTTCGCATGTAGTCCAAGTAGATGATGTGCAGGTGAGGGATAACCTTATTGTGGAAACATTACCTATGAGAATTTATGATCGGGAGTTGAAGCAAATTTGTGGTAAGGATATTGCTTTAGTGAAGGTCACTTGAGGAGGACCGGCAGGTGGGAATGTGACTTGGGAACTCGAGAGTAAGATGAGGGAGTCGTATCCTGAGATGTTCGTTTGAGGTATATTTTCGAGGACGGAAATCTTTTAAGTGGGGGAGTTGTAACACCCCGATTTTTATCGATTATTTTATTATTAGTTATTTTATTAATTATTATGTGGTATGATAATTAATTAATTGTGTGAGTTGTGATATATATGTGATATATATGTGTTTTGGGTTAATATATGTGAAAATAATAAAATAGTTGATTTGGGCCTAATGTTGTATTAGAATGAGAAATAGTGGGGGTGTTAATTAGTAAGCCCATTAGTAATGAATAGATAATGAGGGTTTTCACAAAAGAAGGAAAATAGAAAGATATTGCGAGAAGTGAAGAAAAGAGGAAAAGAGAAGAAAAGAGGAAAACACTAGTACAGAAAATAGTTTTTACATCGGGCGATGAGTTTGAATTCTAGAGGCTAGACTTATTTTTTGTGGTTATCAGTCTGAGAGAGAGAGAGAGAGAGAGAGAGAGAGAGAGACGGGGGAAATTCGCTAAGGATAACATTGGTACCACAAGCATTATCATTGAGTCACATGTGTCGATGTGAATTGCATTTGGTATATTTATGTGCTAATTATGTAAACTGGTACTTGGTTGATAATTGTGGTTAATTACTTCTTGAATTGATTGAGCTATGTCGTGTTCGTAAACATAGAATATGCATTTATAAAGTGTTGAATACATGTATACTTGAAGTGTGTGGAATTCGTTGTTGTTTATTGTTATACATTGCTTATTATTATATGGGTTAAATATGTTTTTAGTCCCTATAAAATAGCAAATTTTGTTTTTGGTCCCTATAAAAACAAATGACATGTTTTGTTCCCTACAAAATTATTATGCACGTAGTTTTAGTCCCCATTGTAAAACCAATGTGTATTTTTAAATAATTCTTTTGCAGACATGTTTAGAACATTTTAAAAAGTTTCTTGGAAAAATAAGAACTCAAAATTTGTTTAAGTCGAGATTCTCATTACTTTTATCATTATTTTTTTTTAATTTGAAATTTTCATATTTAATTCTTCGCATTTTAAAAAATTCTAAAATCTGGTAAACAAATATTTTATGGTATTCTAAACATGTAAAAAAAATTATTCAATAATTTAAAAATTAAAGGTAATTAAACAATTTTTAAAATTTTAGAAAATAGCAGGGACTAAACCTACATGTTTAAAAATTTTAGAAGGACCATTCATTGAAGGAATACTTTTAAAGGACTAAAAATGCTGGGTCGCATATTTATAGGGACCCCTGACATATTTAACCCTTATTATATATTTTCCTAATGATATGAATTCTCACCCTTCTTTTGAAATTATGTTTTGTATGGCATCACTCATGTACCGAGGAGTAGAGGAGTCTGTTTGCTTACGAGGATTTAGTTGAGGAGCTTTTATTTCGTTTTATCATTTTCTTAGGTAGAGAGAACTCATGATCTGCTTATGTAACACTTGGAGATTACGTTAGATTTCATGTTATGTTTGAGAGATATTGTATTACTCTCTTTTGATTTTGAATATGTTGAATTATGTGATGTGGCCTTAGTGTCTAATGCTTTTATGCATGTATTACTTTATGTTATGAGATATTATTATGGTATCATTCTATTTTCCGCTGTGATGTGCATATAAAATATGATATTCAAATGTGTGTTATGAACATGACCGAATGCATTTTGTATGTTTGTTTTAAGTTGTATTTTTTTTTTTTGTAATCACTACTAAAAACATGACATTTCCATAAAGGATTTTACATCAGATATTAAAATATATGATGTGAAAAATATTTGTCATACAATTTTACATCAGGTATTTATTTCCAATGATATAAAAAATATAAGAAAAAAATAGGCGGTGGCATAATTGTAAATAAAACGAAATTTTTTTATAACGGATTTTACATCGGTTATATATATTAACCGATGGAAAAAGTAGCATAGTGCGCTTTTACATCGGGCCAGTCTAAAACCAATGGGAAATGTTACAAAATTTTTTCAAAAGGAAAATTTTTTATAAGAGATTTTACATCGGACCAGTCTAAAATCGATGGGAAATGTTACATAATTTTTTCGAAAAAGAAATTTGTTATAAATGATTTTATGTGGCGTTTACATCGGGCCAGCATAGGAACCAATGGGAAAGATTGAAAAGTGGGCCTTTACATCAGTGCAACCTAAAAACCGATGGGAAAGGTTAAAAGAATTTTTTCCACAAAACCCTAATACTTTATTGTTTCAAATCCTTTCTCTGTTGCAAATCGTTTATTCTTCTTCGAGCCCACTCCTCCGTTCGCCCAACTCCTCTGTTCGCCCAACTCCTCCTTTCGCAACCGCCCACTCCTCCGTTCGCCTTCCTCCAAACTCCTCCGTTCTCCGACCGTGTTTCTTCTCCCGACCACCATTCTTCTCCGAAACTCCTCCATACTTCGCCGGCCGTCACAACTCACTCTCACCAAATCCGACGGTTGAAAGCCTTCTTCTACAGGTTCTTCTCTTCTACAAGTGATACTTTCTGAAATTTTAATTGTTATTGCAATATAAATTGAATATCATAAAATTACTTCCCTACTACTTTAAAGAACGTGATTTAAGTGAAATCCCATGCTATTTCTATATGCCAGCAACGTATATTTTCAATCAAACATGTGCTTTGTTTCCACAGGAAGTAGTAAGAAATGTTTAAATACAATGGTACTGTGCACATTTTAAACGGAAACATGTGCTTGGGTGTTATGTTACTGTAACTGATTTTAGAAACCATTAGATTGATATTTGTTAGTATGTAGTTTTTGTTATATGTTTGAAACTGTAACGAAGTGGATCTAGTTGTTACTCTGTATTAAAATCGTTGAATCAATTATTATACTAGATTTCAAAAATAGTTTCTGTAGTTAATTGCTTGTCAACATCGTTCATCTTTTGAATATTTTTATAGAAGGTTTCCATCTTCTACCTATCCACTCTACTCTAAGCTTTATTGATACAAACCTTAATGAAATGCTTTATTGATTTTACCCTCGCATCTCACACCATTGCTCTGAAATAGTTCAAAAAGCTTGGAGAGGAAAACGTAAATAAGTTGATCATAGAAGCAGTTTGTTTGTTTAGCTTTTAATTGTCACATGGTTGTATATTTCTATACCACTTGTTATTCATCGGATAAACATTATTCTGATCTATGGAGTTGTCCTCTCTAGTCCAAGTCAAGATTTACCTTTTCTATACCACACATTATTCATCGGATAAAGCTCTGTCGCCACATGGATTAAGAAATAAGGCAACATGATGTTTTCATTAGAATGCTATATGCCATTAAGATCTTGTTATCTTAATGTATGTCATCATTGCTTAAAAAACTCACGTATGTGTTACATCAATTGTTCTTTGTTTTTCATGTACACATGTAAAGTTAGCCCTACACGTTGGAATACTTAGGGGTGGCTTATTGTTAAAGGCTTTAAATTGTACTCTCAAAACAACATCTATAGTATGGTATACATGTGAATGAGTTCTCTTAAACATGGTTAGTGTCATTAGTGAGAATGAAGTGTTATCTATTGTCTTCATTGAAAATTGTGTCATCTAGAATTTTCAAGAGTTTCTCTCTTTACTATTTGCTTCTTCAACTTTACAAACTCTCTTTTTTGTTTGGAAAGGACAATGTATTATGTGATAATAGCTACTGAGATATTATTACTTGTCATCTTACTTTTTTTTATCTGCATCCGTCTTTTCAGAATTCCATCAGTTACAATCAAGATAAACAGTTACCACTTTTGTAAGTTCTCCTTGATTAAGAATCATTCTACTTGGTTAAAAGAAGTGGAAGCATCAAAAGATTGTCTTGTAAGTTTTCACATCTTTTTTGTTTTCTTATGGTGAAATGGATTTGTTTAGTTCTAGAAACTACTGATTTGTGTTGTTTTTATTTGTTATTTAGCCTAAGTAAAAGTATCACGTAAGCTATAGTGTGCTTTTAATTGGATTGCAAGTAATTCTGATCTAGTTTTAAAATGAAAACATAATTTACAAAGTACCTTCATCACAAAAAGTATCTATTTTTCTGAAATTCAGAAACAAATTAGAACAAAAAAAGTTTGAAGAAGTTAGTTTTGAATAAATAACAATAAAATATTATGGTTTGTTTGTTGTTGAATGTGTGTAATTTGTATAAGTTAGTTTTGAATAAATAACAATAACATTCATTTTATTATATTTGTTTAAGTTTTTCAACTATATGGCCTTTTTCTATGAGTGTGATAGTTCACCGATCAAAAATAAAGTATATATAGCAAAACAAGCTTAAATTATATGTTTATGTATTTTTTAGGTACTTGAAGATACATAGCTGATTGGAGTTCATCTGATTTATAATAAGGTTAGTTTCTTGTTGTGGCCTAACTTGAGTTGGATATTGATATGTTTAAACTTTCAGACATATGTATTTTTGGGTTTTCTGAATGTGGTGTTTTTCTTTTTAAATTTTAAGTTAACACACATAAATTTTGAGAGCAAAATTACAACTCAACACAGTTAGTTATAAACTTTCCAATCAAAGTTATTATCCAACACTAAATTAGTTATAAATTTTCAAAAAATAATTACAACAATAGTGGGAAAGATTGAGTGTGGAATAACATGTGGGTGTATAGCAATAACATGTGGTCCAACTTTTAATTGAAAATCCTACATTCCTTGTTTTTTATTACTTTTACAGTTTGTATTTGGTATCATAAAAGATTGAGTGTAAACATTAGTGGGAAAGAATCTTGTAAATTGCTAGGAATATTGTTTCTCTACAGCAAATGAAACTCATATTAATTTGAACCTTATCTTGCATTATTTGAAATATATACTTGTAGTATACTATTACTCCCTCCCATATACTAGTATTTGAACCTTATCTTGAAGTATACTAGTACTCCCTCCCATATACTAGTATTTGAAATCATGTGTAAAATTACTTTTCTCTCGTTGTTATTTTTTATATAAAAACTATACTTAGAATTGATTCTAAGTATTAATTAAAAGAATACTTTAGTGAGCCTAAAGTGTTGTACCTCATAACATATGCTATAACAATTATTTGATATTATATAAAAACTATACTTAGAATTTATTCTAAGTATTAATTAAGTTTACGTTGTAGGTATGGATCGTAGTTGGATGAGAGCTAATCGATTAAGTGATGAGTACGAACATGGGGTGATGGAATTTCTAGAGTTTGCTGAAAGTAATGCTAAAAAAGATCTTCCTCCTCCTAAAAGTAATGCTGAAGATAGTCACCCTACGCTATTTTTCTGTCCATGTGTTCGTTGTGCAAATAAAGAACCAAAACTTAGTAAGAAAAAAATCATGGATCATCTAATTTGTGAAGGGATTTGTCAAAACTATACAAAATGGATATGGCACGGGGAAGTGGTAGAAAATTCAAATGTGTCCCAAAGAGATAATGTTAGTGTAGAAATGGATGATCGTCTGGAAGACATGATGTGTGATATTGGACAAGATTCGTTTAAGAGGGCACATGCGTATGATAGTTTATGCAATGACAAGGATACACCTTTGTACCCGGGATGCACAAATTTTACACGTTTGTCAGCCGTGTTAAAATTGTTTAATCTGAAGGCAATTAACGGGTGGACCGACAAAAGTTTTACCGAATTGCTTGAACTGTTGACGCAAATGCTTCCAGAAGGTAACGTACTGCCAAGTCGTTATTACGAGGCGAAGAAAATACTGTGTCCGATGGGTTTGGAGTATGAAAAGATACATGCATGTCCTAATGATTGCATATTATACAGAAAAGAGTATGTAAACTATAACCATTGTCCGAAGTGCAAGGCGTCACACTACAAAAAGAGACATGGTGAGTCTAGTGATGATGATGAGGTCAAAAAGGGTCCTCCCCCGAAAGTGGTATGGTACCTACCAATAATTTCAAGGTTCAAAAGATTATTCGCTAATGCAAACGATGCAAAGAATCTTAGATGGCATGCAGAAGAAAGAAAATGTGATGGACAAATCCGCCATGTAGCCGATTCTTTGCAATGGAAGAAAATAGATTCTTTGTTTCCAAATTTTGGCAAAGAGTCGAGAAACCTTAGACTTGGACTTTCTACTGATGGAATGAATCCGTTTGGTAATCTAAATACTAACCATACTTCTTGGCCAGTTCTTCTGATGATTTACAACCTATCTCCTAGGTTGTGCATGAAGCATAAATATGTATTGTAAGTAAAACTTGAATTTGAAATATATTTGCGGATTGTCATGTGAGCTTGCCTAACCACTTGAATTTGAAATATATTTGAAATATATGTACGCAAAACTTGGAATTAAATTGATTGTCATATGTCATACATACTTGAAGTCATGTCTTGCTTGCTTATTCTTGTGCTAATTGTCATGAACCAAATTCTTGTGATGATGTATAATTTTGTGGACTAAAATGTGGATTTTGGTGGCTTTCTCTTGATTGTTTCGTGGCTGTACCAGGGCTGTTAGAGTCATAATTGAAGCATGTTTCCATGAATTTCTAAACAAGTGTGCATTGCTGTCCCATATTGAATTTAGTTGTGTTTTTTGCATTTTGTAGGATTCTCTGGTTGAAGAAGCTGGAAAAGGTGACTTTGTTCCACATGGACGTAACGATATCCTAACAGCAGCCCTTGGAACATCTGAGCATGGCGGCCGTGTTCGTGGTGTTGGAAGACACCATAAACAAAGCACTTACTTTGGACGGTGTTATTCACGTCAAGGACAACCCATAGATGATGAACAACTTGAACAACTTTCATCAAAATTGGAAGCAAAACTTCAAGCTAATTTTGATCAAAAGTGGATTGAAGAGCGCAAGGCGTTGGAACAATCTTTTATGGAGACACTTAAGTCTATGGGTTTGTCGCAAAGTACTGATAATGCTAAATGCGTTGAAAAAATGGAATTAGTCGAAGCAAGCGGAAAAGGAAGTTGTTCAGCTGCAAAAGGAAGCACTAAAGAGGTTGAAGTTGACGATGTTCAGAGATTGTTACTCATGGTTGTGAAAATGGCTGACAACCACTTGCAAATGGATTTAAGTCATTGTAACTCTGTCATTCATTTTTATATGTCAGCTAAGTGTATCAGAGAGTTGTTGATGGGTTTTCATTGCCTTGACGTGTCTACTCTACAAGTTTGGAGCACGTAAGTACATTTTCTTCTTTTATTACTTTCAATAGGTTATATCTCCATCACTTTGAATCTAATGTTTATTTTAAAATTATTCAGGTATATTCATCGTCTATGTATTGATAATTCCACATCAGAAGTGTATGGAATTATGGATCCTGGTAGGTGTATATATAATGATGATGTGCCGAGATCTTTAGTAGATGTTAGGCAATACGTACAAGAAAAGTTGATGTCGCAAAACAAAGTTTGCTACTTACTACCACTCGTTCATGGGTAAGTTTTTATGAAATTCTGTTTTCTATTTTTTAATTTTGATAACATAGATATTTTATTTGACTTTTGTATTTCCATACACATGTACAGAGAACATTGGCAATTATTTGTCTTGTGTCCAAGAGAGAATACTGTGGTCTTCTTTTGTTCACTTAATTGGGATGTTGATAAAAACACGAAGAAAATTATTTCAACGTAAGTTTATCTTTTATGTGAATTTTGTTATAACATATAGTATATATCATATATATGTGGCTGAATATGTGGCTGAATATGGATTTTTATTTGAATAAGTGTTTTTGAGGTTATTCATTAATTATGTCTTTCATTTTGTAGTCAAGGAAACAACATAACAATACTGATTGTGGATACTATGTGATGAAAAATATGTTGGATATTGTCTCTGCCAATATAACTGAATCTTGGATGCAGGTAATAAAATAACTCTAATTTGTTATTTACTTTGCGTTTTGCAACTTAATATGAATTTTCAAAGAATAACTCTATATTGTTATTTACGTATTGTAGGTATTTAATGATCCTACAGAATTGACACAAGAAGATTTGTATGATTTGCGACTCCGTTGGGCAAAATGTTTCTTTGAGTTATATAAAGGATAACTTTATGCTTCTCGTGGATGCGTGTTGGTTTTCCAAGTGCGCGAAAGTACTTTATGTTTCTTTGAGATAATTATCTTGTAGTAGAAAATCGTGTGTAAACCTTTCTTATCATTTTGAACACTTGTTTATTCTAGATTAATATTTTTGTATATTTTGACGAATATATATATATATATGCATCTTAGCTATTTGGTCTGTGTGCTGTGAGTAAAAAATATATAGCGACCTCTTTGGTCTGTGTGGTATATGAATCTTATATTGAAAATTAGGACAGAAAAAATTACAGGTTAAAACAGGAAAATAGTAAAAACAGCCAATCTATGGTAAAAAACATAAAACATTTTACATCGTGTTTAACTAAAACCGATGTAAAAAGCTATCTATTTCATCGGTGCAGAATTATAACCGATGTAAAATGTGGCTTATGTTTTTCAAATAAAAATTTCAATATTTTTCACATCGGTCCTTTTCCCTAAACCGATGTGAAAAGCAGTCTATTACATCCGCCATGTTTAGAAACCGATGTAAATGGTTGCGTATTTTTTTTTAATTAATTTTTTTATTGTTTTTCACATCAGACCTATGAAATCAACCGTTGTGGTATGATGACTTTCACATCGGGCTCTGACCCGATGTAAAATGTCTCAGACTTTTTACATCGCCTGTGTTTGCATCGGGCCTAAAACCGATGTAAAAAGTCTTTTTCGCCCGATGTAAAAACTATTTTCTGTACTAGTGAATACATGTGACATCCTCTTGATATGCATGCTTTTACTCTAATTATGCAATATAGTTTCCATGGGGTTAGGGGGTGTTACAAGCCAACGCCCAATCCTTATTGCATCTCCCATTTTCTATTTTTCTTGGCCCATCTTTCTTATTTATTTGAGTTTCTTTAATAATTTTTTGTTATTCTTAATTTTTAATTGTTAAATGAACAAAAATATTAAAACAAAAAATTTGTTAATTTTTTTATATATCAAAATTTAAAAAAAATTTAAATTAATTAGATTTTATTTTATATAAAAAAATCAAAAAATTGATTCAATTATGTTTGCTTATTTTTTAGAATTTAACATGGATTTTTAAAAAATTTGTTGATTAATATTTGTTTATATTTTTTCTATTTCTCATATATTATTCTATGCTTCATCACTAATATTTTGTGTTGATTTTGAGGTACTATCTTTGAGGCTTTGGGTTATTATAATGGACATTTTTGCAAGTGTTGCTTAATTTTGTACATTTTATCATTTTATTTCCGCTTAAATTTCCATTTAAGTTTTGTAATATTGTAGTAAGTGTTTCATCCCCATTTGGTAAAAATGTATTCCACTCCCCATGGTGATGTGATAACTTTACCTCTTTCCTTTATTATTTTCCTTTCTTTATTTGTTAAGCATCTCACGCATCGCAACCAACCGTACTTACACATGCACCCTTACACACATTCATAGCTTGATCCTGGGCTTTCTTACAGTGAGACCTACTCGATTAGTTGTTCCACTTGGTCGTTTAGAAGACTAGCTACTGGCTAGTACACTTACACTTTTAATTTCCATCGCTTTCATGTTTAATATTTTTATGCTTGCTTGTATGAACTTATAAACTTGTTTGTATGGACTTGTATGGACTTTTACTTTCATTCCATCCCCATTTGGCAAGTTGTTTCCCCCATTCCCAAAGCCTTGTAATAATTTTACCGCTTTACTTTCTTTAGCTTTCTTATTTGCTTGCTTGCTTGTTTGCATGAATAAATTGTGAATCCCCGCATCCTTGGTCCATATACCAAGCCCTAGCCCACTCTTAATTTGTAAGTCGATCGCCTCGCGCATCACCATTAACCTTGCTTTTTAAAATTTCAAACTCTTTTGTGCACTTGCACTCTTTTTTTCTTTAAAACCTTTTTCAATAAAAAACAAACTCTCATGTTTCTTCTTAAGCAGAACTACAAATGCTCTAACTTCTCTATTGCACAAAAGGGGTATGTAGGCACAAGATGCGATGTCTTGCTGAGCACACAAACAATAACAAAAACATTTCTTTCTTTTTGCAAACAAAACCACTTTAGCTTTAAAAAACACAGATTTTCAAAAGGCTCCTGTGGAGTACCATAGATGTGAGGGGTGCTAATATATTTCCTTCATAACAAACCCCTTATCCAGATTTCTATTTGCGGGTTTTATCGATATTTTCCCTTTTCCTCTTTTGGAAACAATAAATTTCGGTGGCGACTCTTGCTTTGTGAGTTAAATTAATCAATAGCTTAATCTATGATTTTTACGCCGCTACACACTGGTATTTAGCTAGTTTATACAAGAATATAGTGTTTGATCTATATTGATGATATTAAATCACTCCATTTGTACGCACTCTTACACAAACTTTACATGTTTTCGACTAACTAGTGTATTTTGAAGGTGAGAAATTTAAGGCATTTTTAATAAAGTATGGGTTTAAAATTCTCAATATTATACCTTTTTCGAAACCCTCAATAAACTAATCAAAACTATCACCGAAGTATGTACAAAGACGAGATATTCCCTTCCACCAAGTAGAAACCGATTTATAACTTTCTCACTTTTCTCGGATAAAAGAAAAAACAACATTGCTCCCAGAAAAAATAACATTACAACCATATCTAGCAAAAAGGATATCAAAGACCAACACTGTGAAGCACGTTGACAAGGCACATGTCCCTAACCCTCAAACGATGCTGTAATGAAGGCCCAATCCAACGCTACTGCAATGAAGGTCCAACGAAGTGGCCCTAACGGCCATATCCGTTGGGGAGCTTCTCTCCCACGTACCCCCTATGGGACACGTGACCAACTTCCCTCCGGAAGAAGCGGTATTCCAACACCCGAGAATTTCGGGGCAGTTGATCTAGGACATAGACCACACACCGGTCTTCCCTACCCACATAGAATCCTGACAGTCTTCTAATTTGGGCCTCAGAATCCAGCCTAGAATGGAGATCTTGGTTCACCGCTAGGGGCACTATAAATACCCTCTTCACAAGAGGGTTAGATATTCTGAAACCACTTTCACTTTTACTGGCTATTTCTTTCACTCTGAACCTTACTTTGACATTAGAGTACCTTGCAGGTACACCCCCCTTATTTCGCATCAACCGCTGAAACTCAAGTGTTCCAGGCCACTGAATATTATTCTAATTCCGGTAAGATCGCATATCTAACAAAAAGGATATCAAATACCAACACCGTGAAGCAGGTTAACAAGACACGTGTTCCAAACCCTCATACTTCATTCTTTGATTTACATACATTCGACCATAAATTCTAAGAAAATTTAAAATTTCTTTTAACAAATCCCAAAGGAAACACTTCAGGAGTAAAACTCTTCCAAACTTTCACATGCATTTTCAAGAAGGAAAAAAAAAAGAAAATAAGAATATGATTAAAATAGTAGTTTAAAAAGACCATTGTACCACCACAAACTCACACAATTATTTCCCAAAAAGAAATCCTTTTGAAAATGTTCCTATATATAGATATTTTACAGGGGTTGCCACTCAACGATAACCCAAAATACTTGAATAGAAGAGACTCTTGTTAGCAATGCATGAATCCTTTCGCCACTTCTATTAAATTTGTAGCCACATTGACCTCAAACAAATTACTCTTAGTAAAATAATTCTAAAGCTCGAAAACAAATTCAAAAAGATCACTCCACCACCAAATACGATTCATCTATAATCATATAAGGCGTGATATTATCCTCATCCTTCTCTCGTGAGCTTGACAAATTGCTTCCATTCATTGCACTAAGGAGATCAACTATGTCAAAAACATGCTTATAATTCTTAAATCCATCTCTGGCGAGCTAATTTTATTATTAATGAAAGCTACTGGATTTCTTGTGAATCATACTCATGTGATAATCCTAAATAGAATATTGAACCTAAAATATTATTTGTAGCATGGGAATTTGTATACAATATTGAACCAAAAATAAAATAAAATATTAAAGACATGAAGCATGAAGGTAAAGTTTAGGGTTGTTGTATACTATTCCGTATCACAAATTATTACAATTGTTCCGTCACACATATTACAACATAAAGAAACCAAGGAAAGCATACCAAATAACAATTATTCAACTAAAGAATAATCAACTTCATATTTTAAATGTCTAAAACACCAATCAAAGAAATTGAAGTCCCGAGCAGAACCTTGGCATATTGAATGTCTAAAACACCAATCAAAGAAACTCAAGTCTCCACCTCCATGTGGATATAATTTTGCTCTATGATCATTCCAATCATACATACATTGCGAAAAACAATTTACTTCATACACGTAACTGCTCCGATACCCAAATCTCTCTGGGTTGCTCAATGCCCGACAATTTTGACCAGTAACATAAAATAATGCAATGTCACCCAAAGTTTTCAGTTTAACGTAATTTGTAGTTGACAAATCTATCTTGTAAACTCCCCTTCTTGATGAGTACCATAATCGAAAATCAATCAGTAAAAGTTGCTCATCACAATTAACCAACTTAAAGGATATTTGTGAGGGATCTCTATAGCGAACTTTCTCGGGAGTATTCTTGAGGTTTAGAAATTTAATATTTCCAGAATTCAAGTTGAGTACCCCTATGTTGCCATTGTTAGTGACAACATATATTATATTGTTGGAAACCACAAAGTCGACTACCACCTCCTCTGATTTTAATGTTGAATAAATCAACCAATCATAATATCGAGATTGATAGACATACAAACAGCTAGACTCTTTGCATAAAACCACCAAGACAAATTCCTCAGAGCATTTCTCGAAAGCAAGCATGACTTCATACCGATAAAATGTCTTATGATTAACGGTAAAGGCGGCATTGATTTCCATTTTCTTTCTTGTGAATGGATTGAATAGAACAAATGAATTATTTCTATGGGCCAAGATGAAATATCCGCTGGAAACTCCAACATAGACGCAGTTGGGAGGCTTGAGGCAACTCATCATTTTCAAATCATAAACTTTTTTATTGGGTACGCTAATAAAGGAATATGAATCAGTATTATAACCATTCAAACGAACAAGCAATGGTTCTTGGGATGACAAGAAATTTGATTTATGGAAAGTCCTCCAATTCTTGCAAACACCCGAAAACGAAAAGAGGTCGTCAAAATCTAGGGTTTTGCAAATGATATCAAGCACGTCCCAAGGAAGTTCGGCAAGTTCACCATTATCTAATGAAAGTGTGATTTGACGCTTCTTCGACATGAAAGAGTTGAATTCCAAAATTAAATGTTTATGCCCTTTAAACAAGGTCTTCAATTTTACTTTGACACGACTTATGTAAATTCTTTTAGCACTGAAATCTTTAAGGACTTTTGAAAATTGATCATACTTTTCCTTGTCATATTGAAATGCATCTTTTACTGCACTAAGAAACCCTAATGCTTCATCCACGGTAACACCTGAGTTCTTCATTCAGAAAATCATTCTATTCAGTTTAATTTGTTGGAATTCAAAACAAAACTATATATATAAATATATAATGATTCAGAACATACCATTGATTTTGAAGTCTGATTTGCATAATTGAATAACTGCAGCAGCAGCTTGGTTTCAGAACGAGTCATGAAAATCGCCTGCAGAAAAGATCAGTTGGTAGGGAATAATTAGATAATGGTTTGAGAAAAGAGAATTAGGTTGCTGTTGTGGTTCAGAGGAAGAAACCTATTTATACCTAGGTTAGGGTTAGAGAAGAAGTCGTATCTTTTCAAATATGTTATTTATGACATCAAATTTTTTATTTAAATATGAATCAAATAATTGTGGGTGCATTTTATTTTATATTATCGATAAACTTTAGTTTTTTTTTATTAATTATATTATAGTTTTTTAAATAAAGGTCTAGATAACTTTAGTCTTTTTGATTATATATATATATATACAAATTATCTAAACCTTTATTAGTAAGAAATTTTTAAAAAAAAATTATCTTATAAATTATAGTGTTTTTTTAGTCAATAACCTCAAATATATAAATTGTATCGTCTTTTTCCCTCATTCATTTAAATTTAAAATATTTAAACAAAAATATATTTATTCCTATTTATAAATGTCTATTATTTATAAAAATACAAAATTAATAAAAAAATAATTTTATCTAAATTATATAAAAAATAATTAAATAATTATTATTCTAATTTAAATAGTTATATAATCATTAAGATAAAAGAAATACAAATAATCGAAACATCTATTCTTTCAAATTAAGCAATGAGTGAAGAAATAATAATATTGGTGGTAACAAGTTCAAAGTTACTTAAAACAAGACTACAAGTAATTGTGGAATGGAGTGAAAATATAACGAGAGTGATTGAGTTGAGCATAGATTCGTTAATATCATTTGTGCATTTATGTGTTAATGCTGTGTGGAGTCGTTGCAGGCAAGGTCAGAATAATCTTGTGGTGTATTTCTACAACATTTAGAACATGCATACAAGGGTAAGGGAATAAATCTCTAAGCCTCGCTTATAACCCAAATATACGTCTTTTAGTAAATTTGAATTCCTTAATGGTTGCAGTTTCTTATCTCTAAGTAAACTAAGTCAAGTGAATATATTTATTCTACTTTTTCAACCATTTTTACTTTTGAAATACACTTGTTGTTTGATCTCTCTTCAACACCAAGTTGTTACCTATTTCGAAGTTGATCAATCAAAAAAATAAGTTTTTAACAAATAAACACATGGTAAAATAAGCACTAACCACACAACATATAACACAAGCACACTTTAATATTAACTTCACTTAGCTCAACTACACAGATTTTAGCTCATGGTGAGTTGAGTACAAATAACAAGCAAGATTCTTACAATAAACATCTCAAGACAATTGAATGACAAAAGATATAAACCTAAGAGATCACTTGAAGGACTCCTTGGGATGGATAATCTTCCGGAGGCGACTCTAGTCACGCCACTGCTCATCAGTTAGCACCAGAATTGATGGGGAAAGAAAACTCTCTCAAGCTTCACTATCCAAGCACTCAAAACTCTTTGTAAAATGATTTCTCTAAAAACAGCAGACCTATATGTCTTCAGATTTTCTCTATTTATAGGCTAGGGATATGGTTATGTGTCTCACATTGGATCTTGGGTTTGAGCTTATGAAATCACATCCAACCCACATGGAATTGCGCCAAAACACACTACCAACTGCTTAGCAGGCGAGGAACTTGTACAAAGGGGACAAAAGTGGGAGACAAGGTGGAGTGTGGCAGGATCCACATCAGCTGCAGACGACACGCTCTGACCACAACCTTGTAGGAATGTACCCGGTTTTGTCTTCTAGCTCCTCCACAACCAAATTTACATTTGAATAGTCTTTATCCACTTTTTTTGCATCACCAAGCTTTCCCTCAATTTATTATTTCCTTTCACGCTTTCCTCATGAGCCAGCAGCTTCCTTTACCACATTTTCTTTACCCAATATTTCTTTTCATGATACTAGCTTGCGTTATATGTAGTAGTCCACTGCAATCTTGCCTATGCTTGACCCTGCTAACCTTTGATCACACAAAAACACAAATAAATGACGAAAAAGGGAGCACCTATTGTGCTCCATACTAAACACTAATTTAACCAAAAAATTCAAGAAATTAAACGAAAAAAAATTTAAAATACTAAAAACAGTCAAACATAGAACCATGTATTAACTCACAAAATGTGTATTAACAGAGAGTCTCTAAGAGATGGTTAGTCATCTCGCCCATAGTATTCATGTCCTTACAAAGTGCAGTCTGATTCTATTCAAGATTATCCATGAATCTTCGTTGATTTCTTCTTGTACGATACGAATGTAGGGAAGTCAGTTTCGTTAAAAGCAGAATTCTGAATAGAAAGGGACCCCAATAAGTTTCTGATACGGAACCATGAAATACATGATATGGATTAATGAAATTTCCTTTCCAGGGAACCTAAAGTCTTTTATAAATTTTTCTTGTTGAAATAACAAACAACTTGTCCCGTAACACGGGTTACCATAGTGAACACTTACGCTTTCATACTCGGGATGACACACGACATCCACCACCTCTGATTTGGTGTCAAGTATCTATAAAGTAACACTGATTTGTACTTAGGACGACACACGGAATCCACCACCTCTGATTTGGTGTCAAGTATCTATAAAGTAAGACTGATTTGTACTTGGGATGACACACATCATCCACCACCTCTGATTTGGTGTCAAGTACCCCTTTTTTATTAAAAAAAAATAGACTTTAGGATTCCCTAGAAAATGATATGATTATGATATGATGTCATGTATGCAATAACACGTGATTAACGATTCAAAAAATTTGAGTAACAATTGTATAATCTCTGGATAACTATTGTAAAACCACTGTACAGACCAAATATCACAGGATCAAAGTTTCAACACCATTTTGAATACAAACAATCCAGGTAGGATGAAGGTTAAGTTTCTTGTCCCTCTCCTCCCACAGACATGTATCTAGTACTCAAACAGGTGGTTCCTAATGGTCGCCATAGTCTACAAACTTCAATGGAAATACCTTGTCTTAGAGCATAGGCATGCAGGACAATAGGCATTTCAAGAAGCCCTCATCTGGTTGTGGTGTGTCATGCCAACTCTTACGTGCCAAACACCACGGGAGTCAACATAACTATCCATACTAATCCTAAGTGTATACTGACCTGGATAGTGGGCCTTTTACCTCAGAATATCCCTCCCACCAAACAGAAAATCCAGCACAAGCATATATATATATATATATATATATATATATATATATATATATATAATAATGGTATTAACAATAAGATATGCAATGTGTAACACCCTAATTCCCCAATAAGATTTGGGTAAGGGGGTTTATTATACAAGGGGAAGGTTTTAAGCACCCCTCATATCCATGGTACTCCATGGGAACCTCTTTGAAAATGTTATTATTTTTGTGTACATCTATTTGAAAAAAACATGTGTGAATTTGTTTAAAAAAGAGTGTGGGGATGGGAAAATAAGTTTTTGAAAGTGAGCTCGGTAAGACATCGCATCTTAGGCCTACACACCCCTTTAACAATAGGGAAGTCAGAGCTTTTTTAGTTCCTCTCAAAAGGAAAATAAAAGGGCCAAAGTGGCCAAAATCTTTTTGGGTGTTGAGTTTTAACAATACAAGGTCAATGGACTAAAAGTAGTTTCACCGGGAATAATTCTCCTCTTAGTACCAAGGTTTTAAAAAAGGGGGGTTGATTGAGGTTTATCAATACAAGGTCAATGGACTAAGAGTAGTTTCATCGGGAATAATTCTCCTCTTAGTACCAAGGTTTTAAAGAAAGGGGTTGGTAAACAAAGTATATATGATAATGCAATGGATAACAAATATAAGAATACAAGGATAAAGTCAACAAGTACATGTACATGAACAAAAGACAATGATTAAGGTAAACAAATCACATTTAACATGGATAAGCAAAGATCAAGAAGTTTTTTGAATGAGGGTTTTAGAATCATACTTAAGCCTAATTGATTTTTAATGATTAAAACACCATACTCTAAAGGAGAGTAGGCATAAGGGTACATGGGATAGTCAAGGGAGACATAAACCTAGCCCTAAGAATATTCACACAAAAATAACAAGAGTTTATTTGATGGAAATATCAAAAAGAAATAGTTTTTTAGGATTTTTTAATATACAAAAGACATGTTTTTGATTTAATTTTTAAATGACTAAATAATAAATATTTTTGTGATTTTAAAATAAATTCTCAAAATAGACAAGATGAATAAAGAGTGTGTAAAAAATCAAGTCAAAATAATTAATTTAACTTAAGAAAGTAAATGAAACAAAAAGTAAGAAAAAGAAGTTGAAGAAAATAAGAGAAAATAGCAAAAGAAATATAAAAGGGCAGGTTGGGTGTTGAACCCGCGCCCCCTAGCCGCTGGAATGTAACACCCCAAATCTACCCCGCAATTATAAGCGAAAATCAGAGTGCATTTAAAAATCTTCATCAAGCGATGGGATGTCACAATTCGACTTAACCAAACAAAAATACTTATATTGCATTTAATAAAGATACATATCATTCGGAACAAAACTTCATTCACCACTTACAACTTAAACTTATAAACACCTTTCAATTCAACTTAACACAAATCTCATCATGGAATACAATAATCATATAATAACGACTAATCCCCCCGAGTGCTACGTATCAGAGCAATGGACCCAACTCGACTTGCCATAAAGCAACATAAAGACTTCACATAGATAACCTTGGACATCCACGACTAATCTTGAGTACTTGCCCATTTCCCATGGTAGGGGAAATATCAGCAAAGGGGTAAGATATCTTACAATATAAACGAATGCATGATAAATAATATAGGAGACATAAATCATACATAATTTCACCACTTAGTATCACATAACATCTTACAACAAGTTTCACCGCAAAACAACTTATCAATATAATATAACTTTTAAAACGGCAACGATGTCATTAATCACATATTCAAATATACAAGTATGATATCAAAGACGTCACAACAAACATATCATTATCACGTCACAACAAACACCTCGTCATCTCAACAATCCAAACACAATTCAAATGCAATTCAAATGCGACTCGAATGTGACTCAAACTTATGCATATGCATGTGGTACTGTCGCTACCCGCGAAAATTAACAGAGTCGCCACTAACATATTTATCC